>NC_092862.1:111775331-111790591 GCF_032062135.1 Pyxicephalus adspersus
TAACAGGCGGTAAGTGCTGGGCTTTTTCAGAGCTAGAAGTTTTTTAAGCAGCAGTGGTTCCTGGCATGAGGAATGGACAAATGTAACCTTACTGCCGGTGTGAATTCAGCCTAACTTCAGATGTTCTCCTGTGTCTATATTTAGGTAAAGTGAACTTTTATGAAAACATTTTTTTTTTCACTTGATTTTTTTTTACAAAATTAGCCCAGCAGGCCCATGCTGGCCCAGCTTCCACCTTTTCTCTGATGCTCACTTGTACGACCAATGCTGCCTTGCACTGCGCATGCATGAGATTGAACACTTTTTTTTAATACATTATAAGAAAGCCTCTGTAGGTGCATGCACACAGTGCAAAGCCTTTTGGGATATGTAACACAAATATCCCAGGAGGCTGCGGATTTCCCCTTCGGTCTTTCCTGAAATGGAAGTAAAGACTGAAGGGGAGAGGTCCTCTCCACAAAATTGTAAAACCAAAAAACGCACATTTTTCCATTACATAACAAAGTAAGTCACTCTTTAATATAATGTTAAAAATGTGGAGATGCTTTAATAGTATCATGCATGTGATATCAGATGGGGGAGAAGACAGCCAGTGACCCCCTGTCATCACCGTCCATATTGTATTGAAAAACACTGTCTGTGACGTTTATCCGCAGTGTGTAATGTCATCGGCAGCGCAGTGTGATCGCTATGTGAGTGTAAAAGCTGCTTGTCATATTCTGCAGCCTAACAACTCGCTGTGTTCAAACCTTCAGATCTCCTAAACCGTTGGTTGTAATGACTTGAAATTTTTAAGGTACAGGTGGAGGCATAGGAAACTGAAACTGTAGGTGCAAGTGGGGGACACTTGTGGTTAAACCTTTTTAAAATGTAATTAGTATGGCATTATGAGAACATAAATCTCTACCTAGCAAAGTTTGCTGCCTGCTCTGTTACACCAATCTGTCTGCATCTTACCTCAATGCCCGAATTTCTCCAGAATTAAGAGGTGCAGGGAAACAAAAATATAGGCGGAAGTGGGAGACACGTGTGGCGATCACCTTTCATCACCATGGCATCATTACAAAATTTAAAAAAAACTGTCCATCAAAATGCACTTCCTTGTGACACATAACCTTCCTGTACCTCAACCTCAATAACATTTAGTGGGCAGAGTTCATTTTCTAATGATACCATAGTGATGAAGTTTTAGGGGATGTTAGTCACAGGTGTTCCCCACTTGTACCTATATTTTTGTATCTCACACCTCCCCATGCCCCAACTGAATGAACGTTAGATAAGTAGACAGGAATGTGTAACAGGGCAGAGGATCCCATTTTGATGGGCAAAGTGTTTTATGTTCTAATGATGCTGTAGTAATGAGATTGTAAGGGGAGAATGTGCCCGACACTTGCACCTATGTTTTCAGTTTTGTACCCCCCACCTCAGAGAAATTGCTGTACAAAGAAGTGAAGCAGACAGTAGTTTCATAGGTATAGATTTGTGACAGGTAGGTATATATTTAGGGGCCCCACCCCAATGCTCCTTGCTATGTTAGTGGCTCCGGGGTCCCAAATTTGCATTTTCAATTTAGGACTCCTAGTTGCACTTTCCTCTGAAACAGCAACCACAAAGTTCAATTTTCTAGCAGTGCATACATTTCACCGTCAGCTTTTTTTTTTTAAATAGAAATCCCAGCTCGTGCTATGAGATGGGGGCGGGGCTGTCTGTTTCTCCTTCGCATGAAGGCTGAACTCTGTGCTCACCTCTCATTGCAGCAGCAATCCTCTGAACAGATGATACAGAGCACAGATGGCACAGAGCAGCCTCACTGAGATCCGTGCAGAGGATGAGAGCTGCCGAGGAGAAGTGGGCGGGGTAGTCACAGCAGCCGGGCGGGGCAACCGGCTAAAACCCTCTGGGGAGAACTATGCATATATTTAATAAAAATAATATACGCTTATAAGTGTAAGTTGAATAAATATATATATATATATATATATATATATAACAGCAGATGTCCGCTGTGGTGATTCAGTTGCTGTCATTTAAGACACATTCACCTCCATGATTCACCTACGGAGATTGATTGTTGGATGCTTTATAAATATTCCCACTAGCTCAATGTTGGTTTGAATATGCTTCTGGGAGATGATGATAGGTTCTCTCATGAACAGCCATTTAACTGAGAAACAATATATAACATTTCTGAAACTAATGGGCTTTTATCCGAAAAAAATATCTTTTCTCCAAGAGACTCCGTTACCTTTATGAGGACATGTAGTTGTGAGTTGTGTAATGATATCAAAAGGTTAGCTGCAATACCATCACCATAAATTTCTATCAAGAGCCATGCACATTATTCATTTACATAGAGAGGCTGGTAATGACATCCAGTCATATCAGGAATTAGGAGATTAGCCTCCCATGGGTCACACACTTATGTTATACATTTGGTAAACAAGATAGATAGATTAGATAGATAGATAGATAGATAGATAGATAGATAGATAGATAGATAGATAGATAGATAGAATTTGCCCTCTTGCACGTATAACACTTTATCAAGCTCAAACAAGTCACATAGTGAGGCTTTTGTGCTAAAAACCTAGTGTAAAATATACTTTATTGGGTGAGTAATACATATTTAGAGAGCAGCATACAGACAAAGCTTACACAAGGAGTTTTTTTTTTTTTTTTTGCAGAACAGCTGTAAAACAATGCACGTAGAAACACTTCCTCTATTAGCATTTGCTAAGCAGAACATGCGAGAAAAAAAGTGCATTTCTAAATACACACACATTATTGTATTCAGAGTAAAGGCAACATGCTGAAATGACTGTATAACCACCTCACTACTAAGTCAAGCCAACATTTCTCATTACTTACATATACAATTACCCAATTTGGCTGGATGCTAAGAAAATTCCAATTTTAAGAAAACCACAAGTAAAAGTCCAACCCTAATCACAGCATTATGTTAACCACCTAAGCGTTACACTGAGGTCTAGATTTCTGTACCAAAAGTGATCCACTGTTTTTCATGAAATTTTTTTTTAAATTGTAGACCTGTAACTTACAGAAATATGTCCGAACAGGGGTTCTAGTAGATAATATGAATATAAAAAATGTTTGAAACACACAATCATGTAAAAAAAAAAAAAATACTTTTAATAAAATTAAAGGAAAAACACAAAAATCAGCAATGAAAACAAATCATAAATACTGAAAAAGCAGTAACTCTGTATATTGTAAAGTACTATATTATTCTAAAACACCTCCCTAGTGTGGCAATTTTTAAAACTTTGATTCTGTATTTATTGGAGTTTGTTTTGAATTATTTTGTATTTGATTGGATACGGGAGTTTGTATCCAATCCAATACAAAATAAGAATTTGAATTTCCAAGTTATTTACTTTTATTTTATATTTTTTTTATTTTCTTGTATTGGATTGGATGCTGGAGTTTGTATCCAATCCAATACAAAATGACAGTTTGAATTTACCAGGTATATACTTTGTAATTATTTGAATTATTTTGTATTGGATTGGATACGCAAGTTTGTATCCAATCAAATACAAAATATAAATTTGAATTTCCAAGTTATTTACTTTTATTTTTTGTATTGGATTGGATACGCAAGTTTGTATCCAATCCAATACAAAATGACAGTTTGAATTTACCAATTATATACTTTGTATTTATTTGAATCATTTTGTATTGGATTCAATACAGGAGTTTGTATTGAATCCAATACAAAATGAATGAATGAGTTTCAGTTTGAATTTCCCGCACACGCGCCGACGTCATCACGCACGCAGGGAGGAGCCGTCCGTTTTTTTTTTCTCCGCCGGACGGCTTCTCCCTGCAGAGATCATCCGGCGCTGGAACGAGGAGGACGTGGGACGATCAGCGGGTCCAGGTAAGATGCCGGCCGGCATCTTGTGTTCCGCCGGCCGGCATCTTGTGTTCCACCAGCCGGCATCTTGTGATCCGCTGGCCCGGCGGATCACAGGATGCCGGCGGGCGGAACACAAGATGCCGGCCGGCGGAACACAAGATGCTGGCTGGCTTCTTACCGGTCCTGCTGTCACCCGACGAAGGCACCCGACGCTGGAGAGATCGGCGGACGATGATCGATGGAGGACGACGCTGGATGAGCACAGGGGGACCAGGTAAGTAAGGATGTACAAAATCTCGGGCTTAACCATCCTTGCAGTTTTTTTTTGCCCGAGCGAAGGTCGGGCTTAACTGCAAGGAGGTTAATTCCATATGAAACATAATATTTTGATAAACAAAGAAGGTACAAACAACCAGGATCTATAGATATATTGAACAATCCATAAACCGAAAGGACACCACAGCTATGGCAGAAATTTAGACCAAAGGCAAGGGACCTGATTTAATAAAGCTCTCTAAGGCTTGAGAAAATACACTTCCATCATTGAACCTGGGTGATCTGACAAACCTGGAATGAAAGTAATTTGCTATCTTTTCAATCCTAGACCAGATCCTTTCCAGGTTATTCCATTTTTGGAAAGCTTTGATAAATCAGGCTCGTGTGTGTGATTTTTTTTTTTTTTTGAAAAACCTAAAACAGGAACTAGAAAGTCCAAACTAATTCTTAACTAAAAAAAAAACAGAATTATTTTTCCTGTATTGTGTGCCTACGTAAGTACTGTATTGCATTTTGTGCTTTATAACATCACAATAGGTCCAGGTTTGTAGTCATTTAATCAGTTGTAAAAAAGGCAGTGCTATCAGGGCTTCACATTTCAGTCATCTCTATTCCACACTTTGTACTACATCACCTAAGGCCATTCATTTACACATGAGAATCATTTGGAAGGAAGACTTCCTGCCTGCTGTTGTTAGTGATCACACCACCTGGCACATAAAGCATTACATGCTTGGTTAAGAACTTATGAAGATGTGAGAATCAGCAATAGTGTACCATAGTGGTTGGAAAATCACCACAAGCACTTTGGCTGCATCCTCAGCTCAGCATTTATTTTTGAAAAACATGAAACTCCACGTTACCTAAACTACAGCATTATCTATCAGACTTTACCACATTTTAGAAAACCCTTTCCTTAGAAAGAAAACATTTAGTGATAGTAAAGACAAGCCTCTTTCCATTTGATATAAAGAATGGTAACCAACAGAGGGAACACTGGAAAGGTCTCAACATTCCCAGAGATTCTGAAAGACACCTGACCTATGGCAGTTGGTCAATCTCCTAAATACAGGGTTGGGGGCACTGCATCAAAAATTACCAAGATAGTCCAGAAACATATATAACAGAAATTCATTTTTTCTGTCCAAAAGGAACAAAAATAATCATGATTGCGTTACTCGACTGTCCCCAGTCCCTCCTTCTATACGATCCCCTGGACCATACGCCCCTCTTCTCAGCCTACACCTGAGCTTTCTTGTCTGTGCCTCTCTATAAAACTTGGTCTTCCCTTTTTCTGTTATAGCTGGTTGGGGAGGTTCACACACCAGCCACTGATACGCTAATAGCTCAAGATACAGTTGCATTGCACCTTGTGCCCTGTCTTATGCAATGCGTACATGTATAATCTTATAAGAGTAAAGGCTTAACTTCGTTTGCAATTTAATAACACTTTTTCAAAAAAAACCTTCCCTCCCTTACTTTGTTTTTCTTTCCTCATTTTGTTATCTGTTACTGTCCTGCCCCTTATATATATTTGTTAGAATCTATTGAAAAGAAAAGTAATCATTATATTTTTTATGCTAAGTCTACAGTTTGTCTAGAATTGTTTTTTTTACCAAATATTATTGTCAAAAGAAAGCATAGTGTATACCAAAATGTATGTATTATTTTGTTATTTCAGGAGAGGACAAAGTTATTACTAGATAAACAGGCCTTTAGTGAAAATGTAAAAGTTGGAATGGTGAAATAAAATACAAATCAGGAAAAGTGGGTGCGGGTACATAGCACTGTGTGTGGACTGTGTGGTACAGAAATATCACAGTTGAACTATCTGAGAGATACGAATGTGGGTGATTTATCCTTCTAACTTCTATCAATAAAAAAAATCTTACCATTGTCCTGCTTTGAAAGTAAATTCATTATTTTCCACAGATAGCCGAACTCTTTTCACAGTATCAGATTCATTGGTAATTCCACAAACTGTAGCTGGAGAAATCACCTGAAACATAAAGTAAATAGATTCTAAAACATAATATTCGAAACATGAGGGCTTCAAACTTTAACGTGAGGGATGATATCAAATTCCCCAAATAATCCAAAATTTTTTTTTTCCTGGCAGTTTAAAAAGGAATATGGATTGGAATCCTAAAACAGACTAAACACCCCTAACCTTTAGCAATTCGAAAAATGTGTGTAGTGTTTGGTGGAGCTGTCGACAGTTCTTACCATATGGATAATAAGTGGCACTCTGATGTACACAACAAAAGCTGGGGATAGAATAAAGCTTTAAATAACCCACCAACATAAGATGGCACCACTGATTATCTTTCCTTGTGATGGGGATGGGGGGCAGGCGTAACAAATAAAAGAGATGTTAACCTGTAGTAAGAAAAACATTTTACCGCCCTGCATACATAATGTACTTAATAATAAAAATAATATGCATCATTAATGGAACATATCTACTAGAATTTAGTGGAAATGCTGCATGGTTTGTGAATGGTTACAATTTAGGTTATAAAACTTATTTTCGGTGTTCTGAAAATGTAAGTGTCTTCTTGTTTGTTCCACGTTCACAGACTGATTCCTATTCAAGTTGAAATAGACAATAAGGGGTACCAGTGAAGACCATTCATGCTGAAAACTGGTGGATTTCAGGAGTGCAGACTTGGTAATCATGTATCTTGCAGTTTAGTAAAAAGAAAAGGAACCTAGTTCTACATTTTGGAATAACAGACACTTTAAAAGTGTTTTGCTAGTGTGTTGTTACAGTTGGCACTCTAGAGTAACATAAAGTGGTACTTGCAACCCTCTCAGGTTACACAGGTATTCCAGTCCAACCTCCAGGATGCCAGTTCCATACATAACAATGCAGGATGTTTGCTGTATATTCTAGCACATTCCTAAGACAGTGGAGGAGATACCAGGAATTGTGGCAGAGCTGGGCAGGGCCACAGAAGGGTAACAATCTAGAAACAGTATTTGCATCCTTGTATGAGGAATAACAGGAGGAAAACTGCCAGATCTATACAAGATGACCCCCAGCAGACTATTTGTGTGCATATTTCTAATAAAACTGTCAGGAGCAGACTTCATGAGGGTGGTGGTGAGTTTGATGTCTTGTAGTGGGGCCTGTGCTCACAGCTTGGCACCATGCAGCTCAATTAGAATTTATGAGAGAACATCAGAATTGAAAGGTTTGCCATTGGCATCTTCTTCTTTTTTTTTTTTGAGATCAGAGAAGGTTCAGTGACATGGGTATGTGACAGAGGTGAAAAAGTCTGTAAATGCCATGGTACATGTTATTCTGTCTGCAACATCACCCAGAACGACCAATTTGGCAGTGGTTCCGTTATGGTCAATGCCAGACCGCACAAGGACAAAGTATGTAGGCTATTAGTGGATTACAAACGCATTGATACCATTGACTGGCCTCCACATTTCCCAGACGTGAATCCAATAGGCACACTCTGGCACATTATCAATTGGTGTATCCAACTCTGCCAAACAGTGCCACGGACTGCCCAGTAGCTTACTGATGCCCTAATCCAGGTCTAGGAGGAGATCCCCAGGGCACTATCCACCACCCTATTGGAAGCATGTTGTCAAGGGTGCATAAAGGCATGTGAGGGTCATACACACCACAGAACCGGATAATGAGTTGTTGTGAGCAAATCTAGTTCCACCATTCTGTGATTTCAGTGGTTTACTTTGAATGTGATTTGGAATCCAGCCCTGTGTTTTAATTTTGGTTTCTACTAACCATTTTAATGTTATTTTGCTCTCAATGAATTGCACAATGCATATTAAAGTATATTAAAATATATTTTCAACTTAAATATTTCATTCATTAAGTTTCCTTAATTAATGTTAATCATTTTAAAACAGAGATCAGCTAATATATGCCCAGCTTTTCACATTCCCTCACATTGTGAAACATCTGTAAACATATCCCAATAAAGACCAGGCTTCCTAGATCACACCACTAAATGATTGAACAGAGAATAATTGGATGCTGCAGGCTGGAAATCATGAAAATTATAATAATAAATAAAAAGCCCTAAGCATGAAAAAAGTGAAACATTAAAGATTCTGATCCATGAGAAAATTGCAAGCAACATTAGGTATAAATGAGAGGCCTTCAAAAAGAATTAGGACCCCTTTATTTTGTACTTGCAAAGACAGTGATCACTATGATCACAGGGAAAGCTGCTGTCTGCTAAATTGTATGTTTTAGTCTCATTCACAGCAGCAGTATCTGTAAGGAGAAAAAGAGATTTCTGTGACAGTCTCAACAAAAAAAAGTTGAAGAAAATGAAATTTGAAAGTGTATTCTCCCCAGCCTTGGAGAACTTTAATAAATCATGCCCAATGCATGAGATGCTACATATATATATATATATATATATATATATATATATATATATATATATATATAAAATGGAGCTTGCCAGAGTTTGAAACTATTTTTTTGCCTTCTCTAGTACGGTACAACGACTAGTATTTAGAGAAATGACACGACTCACTGTAGTGCAAATCATTTCTTCTATTTCCAAAGGCTGGTAATTAAAGTTTTATGTTAATGCATTATTAAAAAGTTATTTTGATATGGCAACAAATCAGGACGACTGCTGGCGAACTTAGCCAAAGGATTCCGGGTACCCCCTCGGATCACAGCCATCAGAGACGCTCGTAATTCCGTACAGCAACTGCCTCGAAGGATAGCATCTACTTTTTCTACCTAATATGACTCCTTATACACTTCACAAGGAGGAGTTCTTTCACAAGGACAATCCTTTCTGGATTCACAAATTTAGTTTTAACGGTCTATTTGCACAATTTTTAAGAGATATGTATTGCAGTCCAAAATCCCAAATACAGGTAGCGGGAATCTTGTTGCACTCTTTTTATCTGGGAAGAGGAACGCGTCAGGGGTGCCCACTGTCACCACTTTTATTCAATCTGGCTACAGAGCCGTTAGCAAGATCCTTTCATGGCCCACAGGGGATAACATTCAGGGCAAACAAGTGAGGTTGGCAATGTTTGCAGATGACATAATGTTATTCCTTAGGGGAACATTTTTATTTCCCTTTTGTTATCGGTTATTGTTACATATAGTTCAAAGAAGAACGAATGTTTTACAAAAAAAAAAAGTCAAGGAAAAGACCTGTGATGTGCATTTGTGATGATATGAATCTATGTATGTCTAATGTTGACTAATGAACTAACCACTGATACTCTAACTGACGGGGGGGGGGGCCCCGAATTGTGAGGATAATTAAAAGACTCCCGAGTTCTGCTGGAATGACTGTCCAATCACTTTCAATGGATGTCCTTAACTTTCCGAAGCAACAACAGGTTCCCTTTACCGAAGGCTGACGTTGGAATCCCCTTGCAGATGAAATCTTTACAGACAATCACATAAATAAAGACCATGTGTCTATGTATAGCAGTCCTGGGGTGACACAGGGAGACACAGACTAAGTGCTGCGGTACTTCCAGCAAAACAGTGGCTCCCCTGTCCATATAAGTGTCACACAACTCAGAAGCAAACTGTAGTTGCTTCTCCAGCAGCTGAAAGAGTAGCAGTCAGCAATGAAGGGGGAGAACAAATAAAATATTAGTCCTGTAGCTCTGAAAATATTAGCGCCAGCTGGTTATACCAAAGTCTTGCCCCTCAGGTTGAGGTTCTAGGGATCCAGGGCAGGGTAAGTATTATAAGCGATCATGAACATTCTGTCTGTCTGACAGCAGCACTTTCTCACCTCTGACACTGAGGGTAAAGATGCCTGGGTGCAGGAACACTCACTTCCTGGGTACCATCAGGCAAGGGAACAGTCACTTACAAGACTGGAGATCAAAGTCCTCCATCAGCAGGTAGTTCACTCCTCAGAAGCCACATGGTAATCTTCTTTTCCCTTCCTGTCTACCCTTAAATCCCTCCCCAGTCTATACCGAGCACTGCTCAGCCCAAAAAGTTCCTTGACATTAGCAGTGCACTACACTCACCCCCCTCTTAAACGGTCACATCCTCATGACAAGTAACCAGGCATATTAATAGGTAAAAAAACATGTCACAGTACATAATATAAATATCATATTTCACATATCAAACAAGGCGTTACCTAAGGCCTTGTGCAGACACGCTGACCTCTATGGACATACCAAGCAGCTGTCATTTCTTGAAAATGTCTTGCCATGTGATTCGGTTGGATGATGCCATTGGTCAGCCAGGAGTGATGTCATACAGTATGCCAGTACAGTAGATGGAAACACACTGAAGCTGTTGCTTTTTGGCAGTTGCTAAGGAGCCGCCACTCTGGGAGCATCTCCAAAGCAATTTAACTGAGGCCTTGTGCGGTTTGCAGTTCTCTATTTGATTTTTTGCTGATTTACGTCTACACCTCAATCACATAAACCTACATCTCAATCACATACACGTCAAACACATGTACTAGCACCTCAATCACATACCCCTAAACCTCAATCTCATATACCCGATCCACCATCACATCTTTACTTGAATCACCAAAAAGAGCAGCTTTTACCATCAGGATGCCAAGAAGGAATGTCAGAGGAGTGAACATCCTCATGGCTCACCATTCGTGACATGTCATGACATAAGGAGGATGACCAGTATTCTCTAGTGGCTCATAGGACCAGATCCAGAGCTGCACTTCAAAATGGAACAAGATGAAGATCCACAAGACAAAGACATCAGAATACTGATTCATCACAGAGGGAGAGAAGCCGTTCTCCAGTTGAACGCAGGGTTGTTCCTGAAAACCACCTAGAACCAGAGAACAACCAGACACCATCAGCCAGTGACCAGCAGAGTGAGGAGCAGCCAAGCTGCAGCATCTGCTATTGCAAGTTTGAAGGGGATGAAAATGGCTGTGCACTAAGCTGCGGACACAAATTCCATGATGATTATACGAGTATATAGTGAGGAGAACATTAATGGTATGCGGCAGGTTGCCATATTGGTTGAACAACTTGGACGAGAGATAGATGTCGCAGTTCCTGAAGAGGTCATAACACTTAAATAAATTAAGCCGGAGAGATT
The DNA here is from genome assembly GCF_032062135.1 of Pyxicephalus adspersus. Lineage (NCBI taxonomy): Eukaryota > Metazoa > Chordata > Amphibia > Anura > Pyxicephalidae > Pyxicephalus > Pyxicephalus adspersus. The sequence continues at coordinate 111,786,554 of NC_092862.1, forward strand.
TATCTGACCTTTCACCAGATCCTGTCCTGGTGAATGAACAGGATCCACTGGTACCAACCCAGCCTGAACTTATTTATGAATAGCACTGACAGTCCAGGGCTTTCCCTCCATGACAAGGACAGGAAGCCGGGACCTGGCATTGTACAGAAAGGCAATGTTAAGAGTTAGCCTATCAATGTCTCACCACAACAGACGCATGGAACCTGAAACCGCCATATTTAAATCGGTAGCGGATCGATCCAATCCAGTAGAAGGACCTGGAAGTGACGGTGACCAGAGAACGGGAAATGGGCAGGGCTTCAATGATCACGCTTCAAGCCTGGGAAAAGCACGGCTGAGAGGCAGTGAAAATAGATGATTAGTCCCTTGACACAGCACAGAAGGTATGTTTGTGTGTGATTTATTTAATATACGCTGTCAGGGTTATTTATGGGGTGTCATACCCTTATTGTAGGGTTCACCGGTAGTTATGTAGGTAAATGTGGGGGAGACAGGTGATGGGGGCACTGACATTGCATAGTGATGATGGAGGTTCAGGAAGGGAATGTTAGGTGATAGAATGCATTACTATTATTGCAGGAAATGAGGGTGAAGGAAGTGTCAGACAGGTAATAGGGTACACCGGTATTATTGAAGGGGATATGGAAGGATGGGGAAAAGTGGAGACAGGTGTTTTGTATACCGGTGTTATTGCAGGGAAATATGGGGGTTCACCAAGGGAGAGACAGGTGATGGGGTGCACTCCCATTAATGTGAGGTGATATGGGGGTGCAGGAGGGGGAGCGATAGGTGATGGGGTGCACTCCTAGTAATGTGAGGTGATATGGGGGTACAGGAGGGAGAGATAGGTGATAGAGTGTACAGCAAGGTTCAGCAGATAGAGGTTCAGCAAGGGTGAGTCAGAAGATTGGGTGCACTGATATTATTGCAGGGTGGTATTTGGTTCAGCAAGCGTGAGTCAGGTGATGGGGTGCACTGGTATTATTGCAAGGTGGTAAAGGGTTTATCAAGGGTGAGACAGTTGTTGGGGTGCACTGGTATTATTGAGAGGTGACATGGGGTTCAGGAAGTGTGAGACGAGTGATGGGGTGTACTGATATTACTGCAGGGGGTTATGGGGTTCTGCAAAGGTAAGACAGGTTATGGGGTGCACGGGTAATATTGCAGGATGGCATGGGGTTCAGCCAAGAGTAAGACAGATAATGGGGTCAACTGGTATTTTTGAAAGGGATATGGAAGGATGGGGTAAAGTGATGACAGGTGTTTTTTTTTATACTGGTGTCATTTCAGGGTAATATGGGGTTCAGCAAGGGGGAGAATGGTGATGGGATGCCCTCCTATTGTTGTGATGTGATCTGGGGAAACAGGAGGGGAGAGACAGATGATGGGCTGCACTCCTATTGTTGTGAGGTAACTTAACCTTACTGAACCACATGCCATCCTGAAATAGTACCAGTGCACCTAATCAGCTGTCTCACCATTGCCAAACCCCTTACCACCCTGTAATACCAGTGCACCTCATCATTTGTCTCAGCCTTGTAGAACCCTGTACCACCCTACAATGACACAAGTGAACGGTCTTCACCTCTCCCCGTCCTTCCATATCCCCTGCAATAATACCAGTGCACCCCATCATCTGTATCACCGTTGCCTAACCCCATACCCACCTGCAGTGATAGCAGTGTGAGACGAGTGATGGGGTGAACTGGTATTATTGCAGGGTGGCATAGGGTTCAGCAAAGTTCAGACGAGTGATGGCGTGCACTGGTATTTTTGCAGGGTGGTATGTGGTTCAGCAAGGGTGAGTCAGGTGATGGGAGTGCACTGGTATTATTGCAGGGTGCTACAGAGTTCAGCAAAGGTGGGACAGTTGTTGGGGTGCACCTGTATAATTTCAGGGTGGCATTGGGTTTGGGGAGTGTGAGACGAGTTATGGGGTGCACTGGTATTACTGCAGGGGGTATGGGGCTCGGCAAAGGTGAGGCAGTTGATGGAGTGCACTGGTATTATTGCAAGGTGGTAAAGGGTTCAGCAAGGGTGAGATAGGTCATGGGGTACACTTGTATTATTGCAGGGTGGAATGGGGTTCAGAAGTGTGATCTTCAATATATCCTTGCTGAACCCCATATAACCCTGCAGTAACACTAGTATACAAAACACTTGCCTTTACTTTTCCCCATCCTTCCATTTCCATTGCAATAATACCAGTTCAGATTGTATCACTCTTGCTGAACCCCATATCCCCCTGCAATATTACCAGTGCACCCCATCACCTGTCTCTTCCTTGCCTAACCCCATACCCATGTTCAGAAATACCAGTGTGAGACAAGTGATGGGGTGCCCTGGTATTATTGCAGGGTATTATGGGTTCAAAAAGTGTGAGATCATTGATGTGGTGCACTGCTAATATTGGAGGATGAAATGAGGGTGAAGGAAGTGTCAAACAGGTAATGGGGTGAACTGGTATTATTAGAGGGGATATGGAAGGAGGAAGAAAAATAAAGACTGGAGTTTTGTATACTGGTGTTATTGCAGGTCAATATGGGGTTCAGCAAAGGAGAGATAGGTGATGGAGTGCACTCCTATTGTTGTAAGGTGATATGGGGTACAGGAGGGTATGAGATGTGATGGGTGCTCTCCTATTGTTGTGAGGTGATTTGGGGGTACAGGAGAGGGTGAGACATGTGATGGGGTGCACTTCTATTGTCGTGAGGTGATACGCAGGTGCAGGAGGGTGTGATATAGGTGATGGGGTGAACTGCAGTGTTCTCCCCAGAAATTGTTTTCAGCCGGGTGGTAAAAAAGTGGGCAGGGCAAGACACTGCAAATTTAGTGCTCCCAGTTATTTATGCTATAAGTATCCAGTAACCTCTAATATTGTGTCAGTGTTCTACAAACCCCCCTATACTTTGTTCCAATTTTATAAAGCCTGGCTTGTTGGAATGTACAATTTTTCCATTTTTTTATATTATGCCCCAACAGTCCAGTGCTGTGTATTTAAACCAACTGCCTGGTGTTCCATTTATTAATTGTGGAATCCCTTTAGTAGTGTATTATTGTCAACAATGTGGTGTAACAAGTTAGGCTTAGTTCACATTAGCAGTAAAAAAAACTACATGGCAACTGCTAGGCACCTAGGATTGGTAACAAGTGGTAAGTGCTGGGCTATTTCATGCCTAGCAGCTTTTCAAGCAGAAGTGGTTCCTTGCGAGAGGAAAATGAGGGGTAAACGCAGCAGTGTGTGTTTCTAATAACCAAAATTTATTTTTTGAATTTCAAAATATGGGGATCATGAGTTTAAAAACTTGTGGAAATTGAACATTTGGGTTGCTGTTTCAAAAGAAAAAGCACCTACAAGCCCAAAATCGAAAATTAGTGCAGCCCATCATCTGCTATCACCCCCCCAAACTTTCATCACTATGGCATCATTACAACAACAAAAAAACTGTGTCCATCAAGGCGCACCATCCTGTTACACATGACTTCCAGCACCTGAACCCCAATTTTGTTTTTTGTTTTTTTGGCAGTGCGTTTGTCGTAGTATTTCAACTTTAGTTGGGGGGGGGGTAACCAAAGGTATCCCCCCACTGCACCTACATTTTCAGTTTTGTACACCACACCATTCTTGGGAAGATGGGATTTAAAGAAGAGAAGCAGACAGGATAACATAGTATGACAGTTATAGATTTGTGACAGGTAATAATTTGGGGTCCCCATACCAATGCTTCTTTCTATGTAAGTGGCCCCAGGGGTCCCAATTTGCATTTTCAATCAAGGACTTCCAGTCACACTTGCTTTTGCAACAGGAACCCCAGTGTTGTATGTTTACAATTCTGATTCTCATATCTTGAAATTTTTAAAAGCTGGGGTGCTGAATTTGTGATTTTTACTACCGTTTCCCCTATAATAAGGCACTGTCTTATATTTTTTGAAATGCCAAAATATGCCCTAGGTCTTATTTTCAGGGGGATGTCTTATTTTTCCATGAAGAAGACTACAGTACACATTTATTGTTGAAAATCACTCATGTGCCATTCA
>NC_092862.1:111791127-111928046 GCF_032062135.1 Pyxicephalus adspersus
GAGGATGTCTTATTTGCGGGGGGTGCTTTATTTTAATTGTTTGAGCAAAAATTGGGGGGTGGCTTATTTGATGGGGATGCCTTATCATCGGGGAAACACGGTATGAGTGTCCCCCGTGCACCCTGAAAATTTCAAGTCATTGTGACATACAGTTTAGGAGAAATGAATGCTTATACGCAGAAAATTCTAATACAGAATGACATGCAGCAGTTACACACACAGACTGCTCCGATGACGCATTACACACACCATGTTTTGTTTTTTGTTTTTTTCAATAGAAGATTCAGCACAGCTTTGTGCTGTGCTCTTCTCTTCTCCCTGCGCCCGGCTTTAATCAGCAATCAGCTCTTATCAGCGAAAAACAAAGTGAGCAGCCTCCTGCTGTAGTTCACAGCTGCCGATATAAGCCCGGCGGAAGAGGCATAGGAGCCGGGCGGCCCGCTCACCAAAAATGGGCTGGGAGAACTATGACATTACCTGGCTTGTGTAACGTTCTCAGGGAAAAAGCCTTTAGCATTAATCTACCAGAAAACATTGTCTTATAATCGAAGTCTTTTCTTTTACTAGGAAACAAAATACTATTCCCTACCTATTTTCCACTTATATGCTATGCTAAGGTTCTTTATATAATACAGGTTTGCTTGCTTAAATAAACTTTCAATATGGATATCTATAGATATTGCTTACTATTCTCCAGCCTCTCCTAGTTTATGGGACTTTTAGTGGGAAGGTATGCTGACATCAACGTTATGGTCCCCCTCATGGTGAAATGCTTTCTTATTGTGAAATGTATATACTGCTAATAATACACCCAGTTTAATATCATCCATATATAAAAAAACTATGCTCCTCTGACATTGAAGAATTAAATGAAAAAATTGGTCTGCACAGAAATTATTGTGGGTGGGCAGATTTACTACAGCTAAAATTATGCTACTTTCAAGTTGAGCATGTTCTTTCAAACACTACTCATACAATACCTGTTCCCATAGAGGCTATTTAATGCACTAACACATGTGGGTGTTAGTTAGTGTTTTTGTATTTTTTTGCCAGGGGAACAGCTAAGGGTGTGTGTCTTCTTTCATGAACAGTCAGCACATGTAACACACAAACTAACACACTGATTTCATCACACATGAGTGAAAACATTCAGCTTGCAGGAATAATCACCGTCAGCTCTAAACTGTGCACGAAGCACAAATCAAGCACAGCTGTATGCAATTATAAAACCCCATTGAGTATATGTACCTACTTAATATACAATACAAAGATTTTTATATAGACTGCAAAGAATCATATCAATACACTCAAGTCAATGACTAATAAAATAATAAAATTAAAGCTTTGTAATAGTACCTCCAGTGACCTAAAACACCATGGACTACATTTTATAATCACAAACGGGCACCTTAACCCATAAACTGGGTGATGTTATAGACATTTTATACACAAATAATTATGTAGGCAAGCAATGTAGCAACAACCATAAAATGAATTTATTATAGCAATTTGCTTAGCCATGATCCCGTGGCACGGATTTTTTTTTTTTACTCCCACTGTGTGGGTTTCCAGTTAAGATTTATCACAAAAAATAAAAATACTACCAACTCTTTTATTTGTAAAAAGTTCAAAGAACAATCAAAATACTAAAATTATCAACTGTGTAATAAATAGGGAGGTATCACCTCAGACATTAGCTACTCCCAGCAGCAGAAGGTGTGGAATCCCAACAGGGTCTGTCCACACCCTGATATCTTTCCAGCAATGTACAGGTTGGCTACTTTCTGTGAACTCTAATATTCAACAAGTAAGGCATCTCCAATTCTCAAGACTTTTGTTTCTTCTTTATATGTACACACACAGCTGGAGTAAAGGTCACTAATACTGGTATTTTAAAACAAAAAGCAACAGAAGTTGTATAACTATTAAGAAGAAACTGTTTTTCCAATTTTCAATCTGCTCAGGGTCACATGACCAATGTTTTCCAAACGATTGGTCACATAACTTGTGCTACTTGAAGTAGGATTACATTTCCGCAAATCCACAGCAGTACCAGAACAACATATCTGACAACTTTAGGGAGTGTATTTCACAATTTTATGCATAAGCAGCAGTGTTCTCCCCAGAAATTTTTTTCAGCCGGGTGGTAGGAAGCTGTAACCGGGTGGTAAAAAAGGGGGTGTGGCAAAACACGGCAAATTTAGTGCACCCAGTTGTTTATGCCATGGGTATCCAGTAACCTCTTATTGTTTCAGTGTTCTACCTTATTCCAATTATTTGTTACAACTTTGTAATGCCTGCCCCATTAGTATATCCAATTTTTCTATTCTATGTATTTTGCAACAACTGTCCAATGCGTGTATTGTGACCCAACTTACGTATCTATGAGGGTCCCCTGTACACCCTGAAGATTACAGGTCATTGTGACATACATATTAGGAGATATGGAGGTTTGTACACAGAGCTGTGAGGATGCAGAATGACATGCACACTATACACACTGGATACATTTCATTTTTTTTTTAAACAATAATCCGAGCTCTGTGCTATGAGATGGGGGCGGGGCTGCCTGTGTCCCCTTCACATGAAGGCTGAGCTGTGTGCTCACCTCTCCAGCAGCAGCAATCCTCTGAACGGATGGCACAGAGCAGCCTGAGATCTGTGCATCCGAGGATGAGAGCTGCCGAGAGCTGGGCGGGGTATTCAAATCAGCCGGGCGGAGCAACCGGCTAAAAGCCTCTGGGGAGAACTATGAGCAGTGTTCAGGAGATCATGCATTATAGCAAAGCATTGTGCCAGTAATAACATTGCTAACCATCTAAAATCCATACTGCAATATGGAACCTAGAAGTGATTTTTGTTAAATAAAATTATTTCAACAGCAAACTCCTAATGTGGTACTGAAATATAGTGTAGTTTGGGGTCTCCATTTGAGTCTCCTATACATCTCATGGACTTTAGCAGCAAAATATTCCCACAAAATTTTCCAGGTATTACCAAAAAATATATTAGTAGTCCACAGCCTAATGTATTTTTTATAACGTGGACAATTAGTACATGGGGCTACCGTTTTGAGAGAATGTCAACTTTGTGGCCTTGCATGAGGGGGAGTGATGCAAACTACTGTGTGGAAAGTTAAGCAATGAAGTATCTAGCAGCTGCAGGAATGTAGCAGATAATTCAATGAAAGATAAAATGGTAATTATTATTATTTATATTATTATTATTATTATTATTATTAAACAGAATTTTTATAGCGTCAACATATTACGCAGTGCTGTACATTAAATAAGGGTTGCAAATGACAGACAGATAAAGACAGTGACACAGAAGGAGGAGAGGACCCTGCCCCATAAAGCTTACAATCTAGGAACCAACATATACAGAGATGAAGTAAAAACAGACAATAAAGCAAACCAGTATTTAAGATGCTCACTCACCTCCTGCCTGAATGTGTTAGCTGTCCTCTCCAAGTGATCTGTCTTCCTTTGTGATGTCATATTTCGTCTACATTAATAAAATCCACAGTCAAGAATTCAAATTGGTTCTCCAGCAAAGAAAACAACAATCACTGCATTTTTTCCAGCAGAATAACATAAAATGAATATCTGCCTTCCCAGTGTGGGACACTAGACCCACGAGCAATAGAAACTACTGTGTTGTCTGTGCTACACGGTGTAGGCCTACTTACGTAAGGGCCTGTGTTGTACAACAGCAACAAAGATCTACTGTTTGAGAGTTTGATGAGCATCTCTATCCTGGAACAACAGAACTGCCATCACATCACTTTTCAAACAATATTTAATAGTGCTTGCAGACAGCTCACCCACCTATTCAGGGTACAAGAGCACAAAGCAGGAGCTCTCGACAGCAATGAGGCCAACTGACCAGTGAAAATTCCAGTAGTCCCTCTGAGCACTTGACAGGAGGCAGAAACTGCAGCAAGAGCCATGGCTGGGCAGAAAATTATTTAGCTTTTTGGGCTGCAAGAAAAGAAAAAAAACTATGTTCAGGAATGCACAGTAAATTTTATACTCCTACAAATGATACACAGCAAACACACTTCATTAATAAACACACTTTTAGTTTTTGTTCCTCTATAAATAGTAGTTAACTGCTAATAAAGAATGCCTCTAAAGAAAAGTTTGGAGAGAATTTCTGTTAGGTTATCTGGCTATCTTCTACATATTTGGGGCAGAGGTAGTATGAAAAAACTGATAGAAACTCCACTCTTTTAATAAATGTTCTTTTACTTTGATCTATGTCCCCACTCTGGAGAATCTCCTAATGTCCTGTCCCAGGGAGAGAAAATGGATTATTGTGAATAAATAAAGGCGTCTTTTTACTGAGCTGCAAGCTGCCATTTCAATTTCACGTTTTTCATAATTTCTTGAAAAAATTTTAAAAAATACATTTCAAAATTTGAATTTCTAATGTTCAAAAGACAATCTTTGTGGAATTGGACAATATCTATTAAAATATACATGCAGCAATGTTGGGACTGCTCACTGTGCTGCTTATCTGAGTAGTTACTAAGAAATGCTGTGCCATTAAGTTCCACAATTGCCAACAATATTTAATTAACACTTGGCGTATTTTTTTCTGGCAAACACCCAGCAACAATGTATGATCTGCAATCCTAGATAAGTAGCCAAACAATACATATAAACAAAACAAAAAAAAAAGTTCTGGAAAAACTATATAAAAAAAATCCTGCAAAACTAAGAAATGAGGTCTTCAAAACACCAGACATTGATTCTAATTAGGCTTCGAGGTATAGGGCTTTTTAAATGTTCCTAAATTATAATTACTAATAATGATGACAATAATGTCAAAAGTGTAAAAAAAATCACCCAAGAAAAAATTCATTTAGGATTTACCCACATGGTATTTTATTGTTGTAAACAGATAATCTAAGCAAACAGAACAGTTTTGATATTTATACAGTCCTGCACATAGCACAGTCAGACTGTTCATCTGACTTTTCATTGATCAGTTAAAGAGGACCTGGCATCTCAATTTTTACTTTGTAGAAAAGTGTAGATAACTTTTTAATATAAAGTAAAAAAGAAGAAGAGACCCTTGGCACTTTGTGACCTTTTATGTATTTACTGTATATTTGTATGGTAAAACTGTCCTGTATGGCAAATGTAACTAAATTGGTCTATGAGATTTGTGAACTGATGTACAATTAATGATATACTAAATACAAGTTTTCTGTTTTTGTGCAAAAAACCCTGCTCTCTTTACTCTCACCAATCTGTCTTGTAATATTTAAGGTTAGCACATAGTCTGTTGAAGAACCTATGTATATTTAGGTCTCCACCAAGTACCTCCTGATCACGTTTATTGCCACGACAGTAACATTTATTTTGAGCACATGCAGCACACCTGCCTCCCACTTCTGGTTTGAGAGCTGATATACATGTCACCATGTTACCATGTCATGTAAATCATGTTTTGGTATTTAAACTAGCTGCAAATGCAACTAGTTTAAAAGCAAACTAATATTTGAATACAGATTTTTAATAAATACTACTTACAACATTATTTTCTGTATATTTATCTAAAATTCAACTTTAAATATTCTTTTAGAAGTTCTTAGAAGTGCAGATTGCATGTGCTGACATCTATAAATGTATTTGGATGTGCCAAACTAAATACTATGTAATGGGTAGTGTTGTCCAAAAAGAACATAAAAACATTGGACATGAGCTGTATTTCCAGATTTGTTCAGCAGAAAAAGAACAAACATTCTAGAAAAATAAAAGAGTTCGGCTTTACCGTTATTCCAATTTTATACCTCTCTAAGCTTTTCAGATATTGTGTATTTTACCATGTCCTTTCGGAATAGCTTTCTGAACAGGATGGTATACCCTTCATCATAACGAAGTATCAGTCAGTATCAATAATAAAAAATGCAGTTCCTATAATCTTTTTGAAGTGTCAGAACCTTAGGCTAAATTCAGACTAGAGGACAAACCACATTTAGTCACTCCAATAACAAATACAGTTTAAAAGTGGAACTAATGCTTTGCTGCCCCAACCATCACTTTCAATTGCCAATTTTGCAAGCATTTTTGAAGTGGTTTCAGTCATTTTGGAGGGCTGGAAATAAAAAGAAGTGAGAAAGCGCTTGGTAAATGCTAAAATTGCTAACAAATGGTCTGAACATAGCCTTAGAAAACACTCCTTGCAGAGCTCTGGAAAGAGCAGCATGCAAAAGCAAAATATTAGAGTTCTGGATGCATTTTGTAACTTGCCAATGATTAACACATCTTTGGTATTTATATCTGACATTTGTGATAGTGTCTGAAAGCTACATGGAAATGGAAAGCTACATTGTAAAGGGAAGCTGTATAGTGAAATGTGTTCCCGGTGATACAGGTAAATACTTTCTTATCCACTTGAGTAAAACTTTTTTGTATTGTATTGTATTGAATTTGACACAATAGAAAGTAATATTACTCTACTATTTCTCTGTAATCCTATTCTTTTAATATTAAAAAAAAGGAACCAACTGAGCTGTTAAACCCCAAGTCCTCCAGAAGTAATTTCCAATCAAACTACTGGACATTCTCATTGCTGCCACTTGCTTTCAGAATGCTGTCCAAATAAGAGTCAAACTGCCACTGAAGTCTGTGTTTTGTTATTGTAAGTGCACACTAACATTCCTCCACTGACCCAAGACAAGGAAGTTGGAGGCCACTGGGTAACACTTTTGCAGATTTAGCACTTCCAAGAATACCATTCCCTGAATATCTGTTAAACATTAATGCTGACCAGAGATAAATGTTATAGAGAGTTTCAACAGAAAGTCAAGTTGGGTGGAAAATCACTATTATGGAAATTTTACATAAAAGCCCTTTTTAATAAATTGTTTAAATATAAAATAAAAAAAAGGCTTAGCTTTAAAGCAAAAGCTGAAAAAAATAACAAAATATTTATGGTTATGAATAAACACAGTGGCAGTGTACACAGAAGGGCAGAATGTAATATAGGAATGCACTAGACAAACTCTTTAAATAGAATGGCACCTAATAGGCCCTTGGGTGGATGGTAATGAAAAGGCCTAGAATATAACCTTCCAATTTTTTGGGGTGCAAAAAGGCTCATGTTCTAAATAATCTTTAATACTTTAGATAGCTGTAGAATAAAGAATTTATCCGGCCTACAATCACATAGAATGCCATCAATGGTATCCTACAGATTTTCAGAGTTGCTACATTTTGTTTCACACACGTGATAACAAATACACACTATATATAACCCCACAAAATCAACAAGAGTAAAGCTCACATACAAGTAACGTTAAGGAAAGGCCTCTTGTCAGAAGGTCGGTCTACATCACAAATCAAAGCCTTTTTATGAATTTTCATCAACCTCTTCAGACAGATCTCAAGTGAAACCAAACAAGCCTGATTTCTTGCCAGAATGATAATGCATATGGTAACAATATTCATTGCATGAAGGACTCAATAATACATTTAGAAGTTGCAGACCAGATTTATCAAGTTCCTTACTGCAAATGATGACCTCTATGCTTGATTAGAAGAAAGCTTACGCCCCTTACTAGAACAATGGGCCTGATTTAATAAAGCTCTCCAAGGCTGGAGAAAATACACTTTCATCAGTGAAGCTGGGTGATCCAGAAAACCTGAATGACCTGCCTGAGCAATCATTTTTTTTAAAGTGAAACTTTAGTTCTGTATTTAGATAAATGTATGTCCTATTCTGAATGTCTAAATTCAAAGCTCTTCTCAAAAGCCAAACCCTATTTCTTTGTGATTTTAGCATTACTTTGTTATCATGGGCATTACTTTGTTATCATGGGCTTTACTTCTGGGCTAAGCTTTCCCATCCACAGTAATTGAGTCGCTACTATTGGACATCGCAGTGGCAGGTAGCTGCGGAAGTCAGGGAAATTAGCAGTTTAGTAACAAGTATAACTAACATGAAAGAAATGCCTTTTCTAGCTTACAAAGGTAACAGAGAGCACGCTGCGCTGTTTACTCTGGGGAGGAGGAGGGGTTCTTTAGTTTCTAAGACTGATAGATTCACTATAAATGGTCTAATTACAATCAACTGAAATCGGATTGGCTGCTATGGGTTACAGCACTTTTGTGCTGCCTCACTAAATATGCCCAATTGTCTTGTAATCAGGCTACACCAACCCTTCAGCTACAGACAGCACTACACGGAGACTCGTTTAGGAGATGATTACAGCGCATGTTGAAGTAGCTCAAGAGTACTCTTCAATCACATTATTCCTCCTTGGCACAAATAATGAAATGGCCATTTGCTTGTAATAGAATGAGTAACTGTACTGAATTTACAGGACTGCTCACAGAACTGCCATTCCGAGATGTAATTCAGGATGTATGGAACCTACTAAAACAGCACTAATGATTATGAGCGTTCGTTACAGATTAAAAATACAGTAGACAGGAACCACAGCATGATTCACTAATAGTCTTCCCTGATTCTTTTCCACATAATTCCACAGCTAATTACAGTTTTTTTCTTTCAGGAGAAGGAACCAATCAAAACAAAAACCTGCATTTCACTAATTTATGTTTTTTAAGATGACTGGAGCTTGTTGTGTACTCAATAGATGCTGATGAACTTGAATGTTGTACTAAATCTACTAAGAAATGTTTACAATTGAATAAAAGAAAACAAAATAATGCCAAGCTGGGTTGCAAACCACACTGCAAACTAAATATATACTTTAATTTATATATGTCCAGGACAGGACTGCAAATCCTGTCTGTCACAAATATTATACAGTTAGGTCAATAAATATTTGGACAGAGACAACTTTTTTCTAATTTTGGTTCTGTATGTACCACAAAATTTTTTTAATAAAACAACTAAGATGCAGTTGAACTGCAAACTTTCAGCTTTAATTCAGTGGGATGAACAAAAAGATTGCCAAAAAAGATTCCACTTCTTTGCTTTAATAAACTCCTGGGTTGCTTTGGCTGTATGTTTTGGGTCATTGTCCATCTGTATTATGAAACGCCTCCCAATCAATGCCCTCAAATCAACTCCAGGTCATTTATCTGCTTAAATGATATTGACATAACAAAGGAATTGCCCACACCAGCCCATGAAATAGCCCTCGAGTCAATTGTCCAATTACTTTTGAGCCCCTGAAATGATGTGATTGTGTAAAAAAAAAGGCTTTAGTTCCTCACATTTTTATGCAATATCTTTGTTCAACCCACTGAATTTAAGCTGAAAGTCTTCAGTTCAACTGCATCTGAGTTGTTTCATTTAAAATTATTTGTGGTAATGTACAGAACCAAAATTAGAAAAAAGTTGTCTCTGTCCAAAGATTTATGGACCTAACTGTATATATATGTATTAAATGGCAATGGCTTTAGATTACTGGTTAGATGATGAAATATTCCATTGTAACTCAAATAACAAGGAAAATACCAAATTTTAATTCACTGCAAACATGGTTTGGCTTGTAGTAAACATTCCCAGAATTCTAAGCTACAGGTTGAAATTCAAAGATCCGGCGAACTCTGGACCTGGGGAGTGCCAGTTTTTTTACGATTATATATAATGTATATATTTAACAGAAAATGACTACCTGTACAGTCCTTTAACCCCCCTAGCGGTATTCCCGAGTGTGACTCGGGGTGGAAAAAATTGCAAAAAGCAATTACCTTATCCCCGCACTCCAGCGGCGATCTCACGATCCCGCTGTGATGGCGGGGCGCTTCTCCGTCGGGGGGCGTGAAATTTAAAAGCAGATTACGTGGATACATTTCACAGGCAAGAAATCCGAGCTCTGTGCTATGAGATGGGGGCGGGGCTGCCTGTGTCTCTTTCACATGAAGGCTGGAACTGTGTTCTCACCTCTCATCGGCAGCAATCCTCTGAACGGATGACACAGAGCAGCTTCACCGAGATCCGTGCATCCGAGGATGAGAGCTGCCGAGAGCTGGGCGGGGTATTTAAATCAGCCGGGCGGAGCAACCGGCTAAAACCCTCTGGGGAGAACTATGCCTGTCTTCCCTTGGGAGTCTGCTAAAAAGTCATAATACAAGCAGCTTGGTGCAATAATATTGTGGCTTTTCCAAGCTTAAATTCACTGCATGAGTTGTAGAGATTTTTTTAAAATCTTTGTGTTGAGCATGCAATTTTTCCTATTTCAAAACTAAAAATTATTTCTATTTATACTGTGTATTTTAAACGTGTATGTACTGTGGTATCAGAAACTAGACGGCTCGGACACTGCAGGACAACAAACAGAACAGTCAAATATACTAGACTATAGTTAGACAAGAGTTACCTTTATGACCACTAAAATCTTTCTCAATTTGCACATTATTCTGTAAGCTTATATCTGAAAACATATTCTTCCACTGTGTCCTGCAGAGACTTGAACGTAAGTGGAGGGGAACCACTGATTAAAATAATAAATGCTGAGCTGAACAATACTACTTATTCATCTAGAGCTGTCATTGCCCTGTACAAAAAAAATAAAAAAAATAAAATAAAAAAAAAACATATAGTAAAGCCCTACTACTAATGATGGCTCTCTATCTCACTGTCAGCTATGAGAGCTGCTGTAGGTGCTGGGAGCACTGATGAAAATGAGAGAGCCATCACCCTGTGCCAGAATTATGTTTGGTCATTATACAGGGCAATGACTGTAATGGATGAACGAGCTGTAATATTCTGCTCAGTATCAGTTTTTTTACCGGCTTTTGGGTGGTTACTGAAAAGGTAGGTCACAATGCAGGGGGTTAATGAACAGCTGAGGCTTACATCCAATACAATAGAAAAATGGGACATAGTGAGAGGGTGTGTGTTAGAAAATTAGAAAAAAATACAGGGGCCAGTACATAGCTAACCTATAGGGGTACTAGATTCCTAAAGGAACAATCACTGGGAGTACTAAATTTGTCGTGTGTTGCCCCACCCACTTTTTGGATCACCCTTCCCGCCTACAGGTTCTTGCCACTCAGCAAAATGTCTGGGGAGAACACTAATGGACAATGCAGGACCAGTGCTCCTGCAGAGCATGGGAAACCAAGCCGGGCTTACCCATATCCCTAAAGCTTTGGACAAGAGATAAAGGAATGGTATCTATCACCCCCTAGACCAGCAACCCTTATTTCCAGGGTTCCTTTTAACCATGGGGGAACCCTTGAAATAACCTTCAAGACTATAGGAACCCGTTATAAATGACAATATCCACATCTCACTTTACATTAGCCTGATGGTCAGTAGGAAGAATGCCACCCTTACAGATAACCAACAAAATCACCGGTGTCACTTCTAACTGACCCAGGAGGCACAAACTGCTCATTGCTCTGGAACTGTGATAGAGAAGGGCTACCCTAAGCAAAATGAGTAGTTAGCCCTTATATATGGAAGAGGATCCACTGCAAAGATAACAGCATCTTCAGTTTAGCATAATATTATCCCTGAAAACTATTCCTTCATTTTCCTCCAGATTTTTTGGCAACATTTTTGTGTTCTGGACCCCTCGAGACTGTGACAATGATCCTACTTTTGTTTACTGGTGTTAGTGCTCTTCTGGTCATCAATATGTGTACATTTAGGGAGAATTATAGTCTTGTTTCCCAAAGTTACTCCTAATACAATGTAACCCTAAAACAAAAGGCTTATGGGTCACCACCACCTTTGTTACTTTCTAATTTGATGACCCCAACAACAATATGCTACTTTACTATAACAATATTGAATTTCATGATTTATGCCAGATAGTATTTCAGCATATTATATGCAGTCAATTATAACTAACCTTTAGTCCAGGCTTGTCAATCTCAAAAGGTCACACAATAATCATGTTGACCACATACCAAGTTGACAAGAACTTGTTATATAAGACTACCTGAAATATGAGCAAATGGAAAAGTTAGAGAACAAGAAGTGTCTTCCATTAGCCTATAACCAAATATAATGAAATGTTAATATAAGCGTTCAAAGTGCAGATTAGTACCAGAAAGCAAGCGTCAGCTCAACACTACAAAACAGATACAGATCAAGTAAATGGCTCATTTTCTTCCATATATCCTCTTGGTTTTGTAGCACGAAGGTCATAAAATAGACTAGTTTATCAGTTTATCACCATTGCCTAACTACAGATTTGGAACAGCTGACAGCCATTATTACATATTCATGTGGCCAATACCATAATTATACCCCCCGAGAACTGCTCAAGGAACTTTAAATTACCTTTACAAGCAATATACATTATTATTACCATTATTATTAATATTATTAATGAACAGGATTTTTATAGCGCCAACATATTAAGCAGGGCTGTACATTAAATAGGGGTTGCAAATGACATACAGATACAGACAGTGACACAGGAGAGGACCCTGCTTAGAAGAGCTTACAATCAAAACACAAGTGATTGACACCAAATTTTAAACTATTCAATTAAACAAAACTGAGGACCTGGTTTTTGTACTTAATAGGAACTTTTTAAAATCAATATGTTGGAACCACTATTGCTGACCTGCTCATAAAGGTAATGCCACAACGTTACAACCTGATGAGCCATATTAGTTGTCAGGACACCAGAAATGATTACAATTTTTATAGACCCCAAACCAGTGAAGGTAAAAAGATGACAGCTCTGAAACAGATATATTTTAAAACTAGTCAGCAGAAGGTATATATGTCAGTTATAACACATTCTTGAGAAACTCTTGAGAGTTTCTGACTGGGTGCTACACATAATGTGCTAATTACAGAAACACTGGCCCTGATTTATTAAAGCTCTTCAAACCTGGAGAGGATACACTTTGAATAGTGAAGCTGGGTGATCTACCAAACCTGGAATAGATCTATTCCAGGATTCAAAACATTTGCTAGCAAATTACTTTGAAGAAATCAATTCCAGGTTTGCTGGATCACCCAGCTTCAAATATTCAAGTGTATTCTCTCCAGCCTCTGGGGGCTTTAATAAATCAGAAAAAATGTGTTCAATAAGTTTAACTTCACAGATGTTCTAAAGTCTGAGAGCAATTCCCAAACCATGTAACTGCTCTCACCACAGGCAAAGAAGGAGCATCTGTATATTTGCTTCCGTTAACTGGCTGACCATGCAGCTTTCACAGTACAGCTAGTTTATGACGAGATGAAGATGACGACCCATGTTTTTTTTTTCCATCTCGTTATCTCATGTTTGGCACATTATCTTTATATTGCTCAATGATGCAGCATTTTCTGGGCACTTTTTCTCTGAATTTGCAGGGGTTTCCTAAGGGTTCTGATTTCATTGAACCAAAGATATAGTTGCGGGCAAAATTATGTCTACTTAAAGTGGACTGTGTATCAATGAACGCGTAAAGACATTATATTGTGAAATCCATCAGAGAATGGACCAATGTCAGCAAATCTGTAGAATATCCAGGTGCTATATTTATAAGTCAGGCATTCCCTTGTTAGAATCTTTCAGGTCCATGTGTTTTTATGGCAGTAATGGATTACAACCAGAGAGTGTTTGGGGGAATGTCAGGTTGTCTGTTTTATAAGAGCCCCAGGTGTTAAATAAATAATTAAAAAAAAAAACTACAGAGTTTGAATGTCAGGTGATGTCCCTTCTGCAATAAGCATTCTTACCTGCCTGATTGCTCTGTGGAACTGTTAAAAATGTCATTCCAACTTCCTGGGATGAAATGAACCCCTGTGTGTCTGCAAAGGAATTAGATGATTGGTAAATGGGCTGGGCTCACAGTTCTCCAGAACTATGAGGCACCCACAAACCATTATGTAAGAACAAATGTCTGAAATGAAAAGGAAAAGGAAGTACCTGTGATGTCTCAGGGCTATCTAAAACACTGTAGGAGAAGGAGAAGGAGGACGACAACACTTCCATCTTCCAATTGTTCCCTGTTACTACATGGGGAATTTATAAGTATCAAAACCCCCACTTAAAGTGGAAGTAAACCCAAAACAATAACATGACACTTACCTTCGATCCCGCAAATCAGTCTATCCGTCGGGAGGTTTCTTCCACTTGGTCCCGCGTTGTCCCAATATCCTTCTTTGGCCTGGCGTGGAGGGAGCGCCAGGCACCGTTATCTTCACTTATCTTCTTCCTAGTTCTTCCTCCTAAGTCATCGATCTTGCACTGCACAGGTGTAGTAGTAGATTGGAAAAAAACATTTTTTTTTCCTGTTGATGAAAGGACTCCTTTTGTGCATGCCTGAAATGCTACCATGACGTAGGTATCCCGGGAGGCTCTGTGCTCCCATTCATTCTTGATCGCCTAAGCAATCGTAAATTAAGGGGCCGTGCTGCACCTTCTTTTATAATTTTATTTTTTATTCAGTGAACAGTCAAACATACAATCTTTGAACATTGAATCATACATGTATCCAAAATAATCATCTTTTAAAAAAAATAAAAAAAGGGTGCTGCATTTAAAAAAAACACGAACAAACAACATTTTTACTTTTAATAAAAGGGTTGTCTACCCTTTTATGTAAAGTGAAAATTCTGAGTTTAGGTATGTTTTAATGAGCAAGCATGTGTCGTTGTATCAGAAATAAAAACTGAACCATAAATGTCCACCCCTGACTTGTCTCCCTCAGTCCTGGACAAGGTTTCATTCTGGTCCCCCCCCCCCCCTAAATTCTAAATCTTCCCCTGACATATTTCTAACTGTTAACAACACTGTTATTCGGCCCTCCCCTCAGGCACGTTGTCTTGGTGTTACCTTTGATTCTGCCCTCTCCTTTACCCCCATATTCAGAACATTTCCAGGTCCTGTCTTTTTCACCTACGCAAAAACTCCAAAATCCGCCCTTACCTGTCCCCTGAGTCCCCTGTCCCCTCTCGTCTGGACTACTGTAACCTCCACCTCTCTGGTATTCCACTAACCCGACTCTCTCCTCTACAATCTATTATGAATGCTGCAGCCAGACTCATCCATCCTTCCCTCCGCTCCTCTTCTGCTGCATCTCTTTGTAGTTCTCTTCATTGGCTTCCATTTCACCTTATAATCAAATTCAAGCTCCTGTGCTTTGCCTTCAAATCCCTCCACAGTTCTTGTTCCACTTACATTTCTGACCTGATAGAAAAAATACTCCCCCAACCGCTCTCTTCACTCTTTCAATGACCTACTTATGACTTCCTCACTCATAACCTCATCACACACACGGCTTCAAGTCTTTTCTAGAGCTGCCCTGAGTCTTTGGAATGGTCTTCCTCGTCCTATTCGGCTTGCACATACTTTCTGCTCATTTAAAAGAGCACTCAAAACCCATCTTTTCAAACTTGCCTACTCGTCTTCTTCTGTCTTTTGAAACCATCACTACTTCCCACCACTACATATCCCCCTCCTATTTTGTGTAAATTCACCCACCTACTAGATTGTAAGCTCTTTGGGGCAGGGTCCTCTCCTCCTGTATTACTGTCTGTATTTGTTTATCATTTACGACCCCTATTTAATGTACAGCACTGCGTAATATGTTGGCGCTATATAAATCCTGTTTTTTAATATTATTAATATTAATAAAATGAAAAAATATGTTGTTTTTTTTTTGTTTTCTTTTAAATTTGAAGGGGGGACCCCTCGCCACGGCAGTAAAGCCGGCCTTGTGGAATGTATTTGTCACATATAACAGAAGGCTGAAGGGCGTTCCTCCTCCTGCGCTGCCCTGGAATGTAAACATTTTCAGCAAGACGCATCACCCGACCTCGGGCCTGTGCAGTGTGATATCAGGTGATGGAAGAAGAAAGCGGAAGAAGATGTTGGCGTCCGGTCCCCAGTCCACACCGTGAAGCCGCATACACATGTGCAATTATAGTCGTTGGAAAGGATCTTTAATGAACGAGTGCTGTACATACAGCGCCATTCTGCTCTATGGAGAGGGGAGGGGGGAGAACAACGGAGCGGCATTCCGCTGCGCTCTCTCCCCCTTCCCTTGCATTACGATCGTCCGTCGTTCATCGTCCGTGGAAGAAGAAGAATTATAACAGATCGGTGCGGGGAAAACTAGACTAGGATGGCGGAGTGATGAACGGCTTTCCCCCTATACGGGTAAGAGTCATTGTGAAAGTTCTGCTTTCACCTGAGCAGTGCTGGGGTCATTATTTCCCTACAATTCAGATTTCAGGAGGAAGCAGATCAGCTGTTCTGAAGTGCAACAAAGAGTAAAAAGATAACAGTATTTGTTTCAGAACAGCATGGAGTTACTTTACAATGTCACAGCCAAATACAATGTATACAAAATATGAACAGAAAGGAGGGAGGAGGGGCAGTGGTATGGTGAAAATAAAACATGCTGGGTTCTCTATAGGCTGCGTCTTCCCAGCTATTAATGAACCAAAAGTCCTACTTTAACTCTGCCAGCTTGGAAATGCTGGAATTTGTAGTGCATGCAGAAAAATGCGGCTTATATAAGCAGAAGAGACAACACTGACCTCTTAACAGCGCTTGTCAGGCAATCCAAGTAACATGCCGGTATCAGGTGACAAGATGACATTGGTGACTTCCGGGATCGTGACGTCATTCCGCCGGCAGCCTCGAGAAGAGTGGCTGAAAAGCTAGGCACGTGACTGCGTCGTTCCGGCGGTAGACTATAAACCGAGGCATAGCGGCGCATTGCAAAAAAAAAAAAAAAAAACACACAAAAATCCCTTAATGGCGTCCGTGGGTAAAAAGTGACAAGGAGCTGGAAGGACCTATGTGTTCCATGTTTCTGCCAGGAAAGAAATCCGCACTGCTAAAGGGATGCTAAGGCTTGTAGTTTCTTCCCCCAGCCTAGCCCTCCCTCTACATTCACAACTAAAGGGATGCCAGGGATGCTTAAACTATATCTAACCACTCATTTCTAGATTTCTGTTATTATTATTATCATTATTATTAAGAAGAACATTATATATAGCACCAACATATTATGCAGCACTGTACATAAATAGGGGTTGCAAATGACAACTACAGACAGATACAAACAGTAACACAGGAGGAGGAGATGACTCTGCCCTGAAGAGCTTACAATCTAAGATATTGCCAGGTTATTTGTGTTTATTATGGTTACATTGGGGACATTGCTTCCTGTCTCAGAGACCCCGCATTATTCCCACTGAAAGATCTTTTTACCTCTTGTTTGTCTCTAATTGCAGTTATCCCACACACACAATTTTGGATTCATTCCATTTTCATTCTTTTGACAAAGGGTCAATACCTTCCCCACAGTACAATGTAATGAAAAATTGTTGTATGTTGCGATACAAATACCTATTTTTGTTACACAGTATTTATACAGCACCAACCTATTACGCAGCGCTGTACAAAACCCATAGCTATGTCACTAGCTGTACCTCAAAGTAGCTCACATTCTAATGTCTCCACCATAGTCATATGTCATTAATAAAGTCTAAGGTCAATTTTGGGGGGAAGCCAATTAACCTAAATGCATGTTTCTGGGATGTGGGAGGAAACGGGAGTACCTGGAGGAAATCCACTACAACACGGGGGCAAACTCCATGCAGATAGTGTCCCGGCCAAGATTGGAACCTGGGACCTAGTAAAGGCCAGTGCACTTATCTCACTGTGCTACCCAAATTACAATTCTGAAGAGAAAAAACTGAGGATGTATTAGAAAGAATAACTTTGAAGTTAAACCTAAATATTGGCCCCAACTCCAGGGCAATGGAGATCCCAGAAATGTGTTGCATTATTAATATTACCAAAACAGGATTTATATAGCGCCAACATATTACGCAGTGCTGTACATTAAATAGGGGTTGCAAATGACAGACAGTGACACAGGAGGCGAGGACCCTGCTCAGAAGAGCTTTCAATCTAAGAGGTGGAGGAAGCAGCAACACAATAGAAGGGGTTGCATAATAAATGTTTATGGTGGTTATGGTAGAGTTATGGTGGTTATGATGGTGGTGGGGTAGAGGGGTTGTTCTGTTTCCAATTTATGCAGATCAGTGACTAATCCTGCTGGCCTCACTACGAAAAATGGTATTGTAACTAAATCATGGTTAGATTATTAAAGACGGTAGAAAGACAAAGTTTCCAGGCAAAACTCAACCATTTTCATATTGTGCTTGCCTCTTTGGTGTTTAAATGACAATACTTTGTTATGCAGCAATACCAGTACTTGGGTATGCTCCTTTTATGTGAGTGGTTTTAGAATGTTCTGTAGCTATCATTTCTCTAGTCCTTTACCTGGAAATCCCGCAGCTTCTACTTTTCTCTTTTTAGCAGCAGTATGTGGCATTCCTAGTTACTAGAAAACCTTGCTACCTCACCTCCTGACAAGCTTTTGCATATGCATATGGAAGCCAACACACACAGCATGTTAGATATGTCCATCCATTCCTGAATACCCTCTGAGCAAGCAGCAGCAGACCCAGCAGTATTGGTGGTTTGATGTATGCAAGTAGTAGTGACTGCTATAGTGATGCAACCCTGAGACCTCTTCCTATCACTCTTATTGCTGTGAGCTTATTTGTTGAGGCTGATTTAGTAAATGATTTAAAAATGTTCACACAATTCAATATGTAAAGATTCACTTTTCACATGAAAGCAAAATCCTCATTTCCTTTTTTATCTGCACATAATTGACAACTGAAGTGAATCATCATATCTTACAAATGTAAATGAAACGTCAAACAGTCTGTGTTATCTGGATTTAATCATTTGTGTTGTGTGACTGTTTGACACCTGTAATGAGATGTAAGCAATGATGTACCCAAATCAATACCACAATTTCAATATTATATAATATTTGGTGAGATTTCCTCCTATATACTGTTCATTATTACAAAAAACACAAGCATTAAAAACAACTTTTTAACAAAGTGCAGAATAATTAGAACTTCTGTTAGGTTTTTGTTGTTGTTTTGTATCCCTACTTGGGAGATTTCACGTCACTTCCTGTAATATTAGGACAAAACATAAAGGCAAATCTTCCCAAAGGTGATACAAACCTGACAAAGCTCTTATTTCTTCCACAAACTACACAAAGTTTAACAAATGTGTTGTTAACTCAAACAGATGAGTTGGATGTATTTGTATAAAAAATCATCTAAGAGGTTTATGAGGAATACTTACTATTCTGCAACAATAAGCAATATGGCTGATTTACTAAAGGAGTTGAGACTCCTTTGAAGTATGGGAGGGGGGCATGGGACACCATTCTTGATTTACCTGTATGCACAGTTGTGACCACTGATGCGAAAGTCATCATCTACCATCTCCAATTACTTTTTCTTATGAACCTGCTTGAAGTCCACTTGAGCTGACCCATTTATTATCTGGTGCCTTGCCTAGTTTGATGGATCTTTTGCTGCAGGTCATTGTTTCAGCCTACTTATGCCCCCATGATGCCTAAAGCTACGTACACACGTCAGATTTTTATCGCCCGATAATCGGCATCGGCCAATTATCGGGCGAAAATCTGCCATGTGTACAGTCGGTGTCGTCCATCGTCCGGACGACCGACCTGCCGGATCCACGGACGATGGACGACAGCCGATCGTAATGAAAGTGAAGGGGAGAGCGCGCAGCAGGGTGCCGCTCCGTCGCTCTCCCCCTCCCCTCTCCATAGAGCATGAACGGTGCTGTATGTACAGCACCGTTCATGCATCGTGCAGTCCCTTGTCGTTGGAAAGGATCGTGAAAGATCCTTTCCAACGACAAAAATTGGCAGTGTGTACGCAGCTTAAATCATTTGTACCCGTTACCTTATCTCATACTTGATATGCATTCTATAGGTTAGTCCTTTTTGGGCTAGATTTACTTGCTGACAAATTCTTGCCACAATAATTTGTGTAAATTTTCACTTGAATGGATACTTTGTAAGAATTGTTTACATTGGACCATACCCTAATACTTACAAATACGAAAGGGTTTTCTTTCCCCAACAGGGAAAATATGCATGGGTTTTAATGGTGCCAAATATCAACACTAACAACATAATATATGTTAAAAAACAATTAGTTGCAATTTATTATACAATATTATAAAAACGTATCCCAAATTGGTAAATGCTTGTAAAATGCATTTTGCATAACACAACTTTTACAGTCCTGTTTTACTAATAGGCTTCATCAGAAGGACAGAACGTTCTTAGTGCCGCATCTATGTATTTGTTCAGATAGTGGTTGATGATTAGGTTGGTATTATGTCATTCAAGCGTTGATGTTGGAGAGCAAGATTATTTGTTTGAAATCCATAACACAGGCTTTCTTGTGCAGTTAAGAGTGATATGACCCCATGGTGTTGTAGGTCTCTTCTCTTTTAGTGCACCACAGTGTATATAATCAAAAAGATAAAATATCACCTTTAGAAGTATTGTGTTTAGATTTAGAACAAAATAGAGCACCTTTTTGTTCTTTAGTTGTTAATTCTACTTTGGTCACTCTTTCACTGCTTCCTGTCTGTGAATACTCATACAATTCATTAGGCCTGATTTAATTAAGCTCTCTAAGCCTGGGGAAAATACACTTTCACCAGTGAACCTGGGTGATCCAGCAAACATGAAAAAGATTTCTTAAAATACATTCGCTTTTTATTAGCAATGTTTTCAATCCTGGACCAAATCCATTCCAGGTTTTCTGGATTACCCAGGTCTACTGATTAAAGTGTATCTTCTCCAGTCTTAGAGAGCTTTAATAAATCAGTCCCATTGTGTGAACAATCTTAACATTAGTAAATCAGCTCAATGTTGTAAAGCTGAGAACCCAAAACTGTCACCATCAAAGGTTTCTATGTGGAGGAAGAGAAGAGGGGAGCTATAGTTTATGCATGATAGAAATCTTAAAATGATTTAAATGATGAATGTTATTTCTTAAGCACAGCTGCTCCCTCACTTTATTATAGACACATTGTTTCCCTTCCAGTCTCTGCACATGAAATCAAAGGATTTCCTCCAAATTAAATTCTTCCTCTTCAACTATTCATAACAGCTAAGCATAGAACATCATTCAATAGTATTTGTAGGCTGAATTCTGTAACACCCTCATCTCCGTGTTTGTCTGAGTATTTGTAAAAGGATGTGGCATACAATTGTGGTATTTTCAGTACTTTTTTAGTTCCTGTCTGAGCAAATAATTTATGTACGAGAACAAGGAGGCATGAAGTAAACCTTAATTTTATTCTTTTTTTTCCATTGTCTCAGATGACCTTAACAAACCGCAGCAAATCAAAGTCACATCTGTGCCAGTCCAGATTTCATAGCAGAGAGAAATTAAGTTAAAAGTGCCTTTATAAATCATCACTTCTACATTTCTGCTCCCTATTGCTCTTTTAAAAGGTACCAGCACTATATCTAAGATACCAGGCAGCATGGCCTATTATGGAAATTCAGAGAAAAGGTACATGAAAAAAGAAAAGGGTATGTTGCTTTCTTTTAAATATTTCATTAAAAAACACAGAGAACTTGACCTAATTGTAATGGACATGGCAGGTGATAGAGCATGAGAATTTAAAGTAGGACTCCAACTATACATATCTCGTCTGGACTACTGTGACATCCTCCTTTCTGGTATTCCACTAACCCGACTCTCTCCTCCACAATCTATTATGAATCCTGCAACCAGACTCATCCATCCTTCCCACCACTCCTCTTTCGCTGCATCTCTTTGTAGTTCTCTTCATTGGCTTCAATTTCACCTTAGAATCAAATACAAGCTCCTGTGCTTTGCCTTCAAATCGCTCCACAGTTCTTGTCCCTCTTACCTTTCTGATCTGATAGAAAAGTATTCCCCCAGCCGCTCTCTCCGCTCCTCCAATGACCTAATAATGACTTCCTCACTCATAACTAGTGTTGGTTGAATATCTCACTATTCAATTCGACAGCTATTTCATCGAATAGAGCGATATTGTTCGGGTGATCGAACGTTGAATTCCAACACCATTAAAGTCAATAAGGGGAAAATTCAGGTTATTTTTCTGGGCTGTGTAGAACTGCAAGAGCTGACAGCTCTGCTTCCCTGATTGCTCTTGCAGCCCTAGCGTAACTATAGTATGTGCTCTTGGATAGAGATTCTCTATTCAAGAACACAGAAGTCCCACAGGATCCCCGGGCACTAGAGGCTAAATGGGGACAGGTCTCCCCATTCATTCACCTCTAGTGCTCTGTGATTGGCTGGGAAAAGGAAAATCCTGATGACGCTTTAGCTGTCATCAGAGTTTACCTTTCGTCAGCCAGTCACAGAGCACTAGAGGTGATGAATGGGGAGACCTGTGAACATTTAACCTCTAGTGCCTGGAATCCCACACTGACTGAATCATCCTGTCATTGTAGGATAACCTGTAAAAAAATGCATGTTAGTTACACAAATCACACACATTCAATAAATTACTTTAACACTAAAGCCCCTTTTTTTAACCCTTTTTGTTACACATGAATTTGCAAAGTCGAATCCCGTGTCGGGTCCATCCGAATTCGGACAGACATATTTGGATCGAATATAAGGACAACCCGAATTCGAACACCAACACTACTCATAAGCCTCCTCACATGCACGACGGCAAGACTTTTCTAGAGCCAGCCCGACTCTCTGCAATGGTCGTCCTCATCCTATTCTGATTTCTCCTTGCTTGCGTGCTGCAGGCTTGCTCGTGCTTTCTGCTCATTTAAAAGAGCACACAAAACCCATCTTTTCAAACCTTCCTACCCTTCTTCTTCTGTCTCCTAAACCCTCACTAATACTTACCCCTACATATCTCCTCTCCTCCTCCCTTGTCACTGTCTGTATCTGTCTGTCATTTGCAACCCCTATTTAATGTACAATGCTGCATAATATGTTGACGCTATATAAATCCTGTATTATAATAATGATATAGTTCATTAAAATATGAAATTACAAACCCAGCAGTATTCACCTTCAATCCAAAGATTTCCTCCTTTCCTTCTGTACTTTTTTGCTGCTGTACGATGTCCTCAGTCTGAAGATTACAGATCACACTTTTATCACCTGGTTATTTCTCTTACCTTGTACTGCAGGAGGCTGATGCACAGGATTGGGAGGTATAGAAGGTATTATTACCTGCTGATTGGTATAACAGATACATTGACAGTCCTCCTCCCACCTGTCAATCCACCTCCAATCTGTTTTAGCTCCTGCATTCCTGTATTGCTGCTTTGTGATTACTGACTTTGGTATGTATTGACTGCAGTCATTTGCTGCCCGCCCAGACCTCTGGCCTGTTTCTGTATCTACTTGTTGACTTGATATCATGCTCTGTTCCAACCTCAGGTCATCTGACATCGGCACAGGTGTGACTCAAGACCTCAATCTCATATGGTTCAGCAAAGTCCACCATCCCTTTCAGGGTGCTCTGGTAAACATCTGGTGACTGGTTTTGCTCTTCTCAACCCCTGTTCAAAATGCAGATAGCATAGAAGGTCCAGTATCCATTATTTCTTGCCAGAGTCAACACCACCTCTTAAAAGCCTAGGTCCTTCTGCACCCACCCAAGAAAGTAACTGGACAGTGAAATGAAAATCATCACCACAGTGAATTCACCTATCACTCCTCCTATTTTTAGCATGCACCCCCCTGTGCTACTTTATCCTTTTACAATTCAGCCCTCCTGTACACAAAAGGCTACTACCAGGTCAGATTTGGATCCCTTATACTGCTTGCATTTAAAAATAAAGGTAATAAGGTGTTAATGATTACAACGTGCATTCAATTCGATCATTTATATCTGCCTAGAGTTAAGCTTTAACTAAAGAGATCTTACCATCGGTTTCCCCAAGGGATACAAGAAATGTATAAACTTATCTTTTATCTGCTGCTACTTTGGAGCGGATATCACTTAACCTAGAACAAATTATTTAGTTGTTAGAATAAAGCAATAATGTTTTTACACCTATATAAAGTGAGACCATACACATTTTATAAATATACTATATGTGGTGGGAACTAAAGTCAGACAAGGCAAGAATGTTGGCAACTTTTTACCCCAATATTGTTATACTAGGAGCAAATATTTAGACATTGTATATGCTTTCCAAAGATAAACTGGAGAAAATTAGTGCTTGTTGCTTTGAGAAACCAAGGAATCACATAAGTAATTTTCTAGTTTAGCTGAGTGAATAAAAATTTTCATCCATGTTCACTGCTGCTATTCATTTCATGCTTTACTTTGTAAATGTGTGTGTCATTATTCTCTATAGCTTCTAGAGCCAGCATTGTGGGCCAGAAAAGAGAAAAAGTGTGGCAAGAGATTAAGTAAGTATATACTTATTGTTAATAAAAATGAATTTTAAATGTGATATCCTAAAGGAAAAAGAAAAGAATTGTGCATACAGAAAGCACATACTCATTAGTTAAAGTTAAACTCATACTAGAGATGAACAGTGGATTAAAGGGTTTAGGAAAATTGTTCCATGCCATTTAAATGCTTGCTTAGTATGAAATCAAGGAGCTGCAAGTTAAGACATAAATAGTTATAGCAGCAGAGACATCTACAGGTTGCATGACATTACTACATGGCAGAAAAAAGTGTTGGCAACATGGATTACAATTATTATACTAGTATCCATATAGTGCCAAAATAATATGCAGCGCTGTACAAAGTCTATAGTCATGTTACTAGCTGCCCCTCAAAAGGGCTCACAATCTAATGTCCATACCATAGTCATATGTTTTTAACACAGTCTAAGGGCAATTTAAGGGGGGGGGGGGCAATTAACCAAAATGTATGTTTTTGGAATGGGGGAGGAATCTGGAGTACACGAGGAAACCCACACAAACACAAAGAGAACCTGCAAACACCAAGCAGATAGTACCCTGAATGAGATTTGACCCCTGGACCCAGTGCTTCAAAGGCCAGAATGCTAACCTCTGAGCCACCATGCGGCCCTGATCACTACAATCACTTCAATCACTTGAATTTGTTTATTTTGTTTCCAGTTATTCATGTTTTCCTTATGATATTGCCACAGAGCTACCATGTCCTTTTCTCTGTGTGAAACTCTGGGTAAAATTAAAAACTACAATTGCTGCAGGGCAGGGGTTAATTGCTATCCTGATCCCTCTGATGCTCTGGGTTGTGGACAGGCCCTTGTTATCCAAACTACTGACATTAGACATTGTGACCAAGAGAAAAGGCATTTTGGGGGATCTGTCATATGAGGGAAGGAAACCTGTGGGAGTGCGGAATATAGAAGTATTTTGAAAACTGATATCACCTTACCAAAATCATATTGGCCACATTCCTAATTTAAGACATACCGGTACAATATATTGAAACATCAATTATAGGACTTTTTATGAGGCCATTTTACACCATTTATGAGATTCATCATCTTAACGTTAAAAACTGTTATTTTTTGCATCTTATTAAAATACAATACAATTAACAAAAACATTTTTACACACTTCTCAATAAAAAATTTCCTAAATGGGATACCCCTTAAAACTTGCAGGTATTCCCACTTTTTTTTTACGCATTTCATGGAATTAACTACACTTCCTCATGAAAACAGGAGATCTATAATCATAAAAAATAACTGCATAAACATCATGATTTGAGAAATCAGAAGAACCCCAAAAAATCCAATTTGTTATCCAATTAATGCACATCAAGTAATTTACACGAAAGTCTTGAATCAGGATGACCTACAGAGACCCTTCTCACACAGAATGGTAAAGACGATGCATTGGAGCAGCACCAAGAGCAGGTGAGTAACAATTATTAGGAAGCAAACTTTCAACACCTACTAAATTGTCTTCAATGTGATACATTTTATCAACCAAACAGTCACCAAGTAACCTATTGTAACAGAATCAAATTCAAAGTCAGTCCTTCAAACCATAATTGGAGTATATTGTATAACTATAAAGCTGTACTGTTTCACGTTATTAAACTGTACAAGCAAATTGTACAAAATTGCCCAAAAATCGGTGTTACCTTATCTATTACCAAATACAAATTAAATTGTGTATATTCAAGTTAGAAAATATTGTTACCTCAAGACAAAATATCAACACTACTCTTGAGGGATAAAGTAGATAAACGTGCCTTTAAATTGTACACTAGGCAAAAACATGCATTTACAAGCCCCACTGCAAGGAGTAGTTTTCAAATTTTTTTTCCTGGTGTTCAGTTTTAATGCTTAACTCCAGCTTTAGCTATACACTAAGCTTGGTCAAAAAACAAAAACCAACAAAAAAATAAAAAGCAGTTTCAGCTACGGAACATTCTTTACCAAGAAGAATGGCATTGAGCAGCCTGGCTTAGTATTGTTCATGCTAAGTTAGTGATAAATTCTAAGAAATAGAAATGATTTAATAATTGGTACATGGCATTGATTGGGGATATAAAACAGAAAATGTGTTCTAATAAGTAACTTCCTGTGCTTTTCAACACCCTTTTACTGTGAAATGGTACACAAAGGATTACCCTGACATCAGCTTTGCAATAGGTGACACAACAAATAATTCCTTTTAAGCTGTTCACTTGAATTCTTTTCATTCTCTTGAAATTATTCTAAATGTATTCATTTGCCTCAGTGTTTCAGAAAACCAAAATATTTCATTCACCACTCAGTTCTGCCATTTTCAATCCCTCAGGGTCATGATTTTGTGAGCTTCTGTTTGTTAACAGATAATAATACATTACGAACAGTCTATGCTACTGAGCAAAATATTGGGTTTGGTCTTGAATTGTGGTATAGGTACCCCATAAATTACCGTAATTCTGATGTGTTGGTAGGTCCTTCTATATAGGAACTAAAATAAATTTGGTTCTTCTATATGGTAAGATGAGAATATTCAATATGAACAATATGAAAGAATGGAGTTGAACCTTTCACTGCTTCCAGGGAGCTTCTGATTGTTGTAGAAGATGCAGCAAGTCCAAGGCTAGGTACCCACATCAAATGGTTCTCGTCTGATCGTCTGGGCTCAGGGCCGATATTGTACGAGAATCTGGGGTGTGTACAGTGCCCATCGTTCATCGTCCGAACGACCGTCCTGGCGGATCCACTGACGATGGCCGACGAACAATCTTAATAGAAGTGAAGGAGGAGAGTGCGCAACAGGGTGCTGCTCTGTCGTTCCCACCTCCCCTCTCTATGGAGCAGAACAGTGGTGTATGTACAGCACTCGTTCATGCATCGTGCAGTCCTTAGTTGTTGGAAAGGATTGTGAAAGATCCTTTCCAAAGACAATTATTGCACATGGGTACATAGCCTTATAGAAGCCCCATTTTGGCTGAGGGCCATCCAGCATTATACAGCCTTTTCCTCCCAAGGCTGAGTGTCCTTGACCCACTGTCCATTCATTCATTGGATTTCAGTTCAATCAGAAAGGCTCGCCAGATGCTCCACCACTTTCACCACAGTGCTGGTTCTTAATGAACTCTTACCTGCAGATTTGACAATGGACAGCAGTGAGCAGTACTGTATGGAAATATAGCCTCATTGCCGCCCCTATTCATTCCGTATTAGGATGCCATGGGTAGAAGCTACTTGGAATGTCTTCCCAAATGCAACAGTACACTGGCATGGGGATGCAACCTCACTGCCAATCTGAACATAGTTTTACTGGTGAAACTGCAATGATCAGTGTCTGCACTGGTATACCACAAACACTATATTATAGTTAAAGTGATGTAATTGGTTCTAATAATATCACTTTGAAAAAAAGTGTCATTGCTATGAGAAAATAAAATCAATTTTTACTTTATTTAGTAAAAAGGTTGTTTAGAATTGGTGATCACTTTTTTTTATTGTTCAAGAGTAATGTTGCAGCAATGTTAAAAAAAAATATTTCTGTATGTTGTATTTTTGCCACCAGATGGCAGCCAAGCAGCATATTTTATTGTACAAGATTTTTTTCTCAATATATGTTGTATTCAATGACATTTATTTTGTAAGATATGCAAGTCTATTGATGTCCATAGAATCAATGATGTGGTTGGATATTTGAGCATATTTGTCCTTCAAAGTATCATTTGCCTTGTGGGTAGGAACTCTGACATTGATGTAAAAAAAGTTTAAGTTGCAAGGTGCCCTTGAAGATTGTGAGTAAAGTTAGCATGATGTTAGATTTCATGTGATCTGCCATGTAAAATAATATTAACAAAAAATTATTTTTCCTTTAGGACAATCTGACAATGCATGCAACCAGAAAAGCTTGGTATTACTTCAGTCACCTTGTGGAGTGGAGATCATGTAACAAGGACTGCCCAGGAACTTTAATTGTGACTGCACTATCCAATGTGCAAAGGTTAGATGCAGTAGGTTAATTGTATAGACACAGTTAGGGTTTAAATTTTTCACAAAAAGGCAAAAACCTTGAAGTATGAAGCTATTTTAAAAGGAGACCAATTAACCTGCTAGCATGTTTCTGGGATAGGGGAGAAAAAAGTTTTTCTTTCTTTTTTGTAGGAAAGGATGAGGTCCTTTTTGAGTTTTTTTGTGTTGGAGGAAGTTCCCCTAACTCCTTGCTCAGTGACTCCCATTTGATTATACTTAAAGAGGACTTAGCCAGTTGAAAAGATAAAATAAGATATTTATTAAGTATTGTCAACCTGATCCTTACTAAATGACTTGTATATAAATGGAATTACCCTTACCAGCGATTTATTTAGCTCTTCTATTCTGCAGTCTCTCGCACCCTGAATGCAGCCATTACTGTTCCTGGCAGAAGGATCACGAAGTGCAAGGGCAGTACAGTAGTACTAAAAAGTCTGAATCCCCTATCAGTGTGCACAAGTGCTTCCTGACAGTTTCTGTAAGTATAAAATATTTATAGCCTTATAGTAATAAGTTGATATACACTCCATGATACATTATGGGAGGGAGCCAGCACATGTTCAGTATTATATAATTGCTTGGCATTTAAAATCGGGAAAACATTACCCCGCTGTAGACAGGCCACACAGCAGCAGAATGGTATGTTGGGCAGTGGAAACTCTATATATAAAGCATTTGATATATAATATATATATATAATTTGGCTAGTATTTACAGACAAAATAATGCTTCCCATATTCCCTATATTTGCTCTCTTAGCGTACATAAAATATGACATTCCAGAAGGGCATATCATTAGATAGATATAAATCATTGAAAAAAGGGTTTTAACTAACATAGGGTTAAGATTAATTGCAATAGGTGCTAATAAACCCCATACCATGGACTTAGTTAAGCTTCTCCTCAGCTTCTCTGGAACGTTTAACATTAGCCATATTCACGTTAATACAGAACTTACTAGAAGCTCTGGGGCTCAGATAAAACCAGCCATGAAAAACATTCCCATGGCCTCTGTAACACTGATTTTTAACAGTCTGGGCTTAAGAGCCTGCCAGTCAAAGGCTGATGTCTCATATATTCCTATGAGGTGGGTGGCAAGCTTTGTTTTGGTGACAAGCCCTGGTTTTATGGCTTGGCTAAGCAGTCCTAATTGTTTCATTGCCAAATATAGGATTTGTGTGAGTTTGTAAAGTACTGTGACCCCACTGCCATGTTTTTGGTTAATTTTAAATAACCATGTCTTACAATGACCCTTGACATTTACAGTGAGCAAGATTTATAGCTCTGAACAAATAGAAACTTTTTATACCCTTCTGTTTTGTATGCAACTAATGCCGATTTTATAGCGTTGGTGACCAAATTCAGAACAGAGGGGGAATACTAATGCAGTATTCTGGATTTGAAGATCATATAAAGTATATATTATCTTTGGGGGATTATACTAAAGGAAACATCTTTATGATGGTTTAAATAGCCTTCTGTGTTCTTGTCAAACATTACACTTTTTTCCACGTAAGATGATCAAGTGTTTAAAAGTAAAAAACAACAAAGAATAGCACTGACATTGCTAAAAACAAAAAAAGCAGATAGCACAAAGGGTCAGCGGAGAGATCTTTTAGTTGTGAGTAGCTGCCATGGCCTTGTATGAATGAATAAAGGGGTTGGTATGGGGGCAAAACATAGGCCCCCCTTTTAAGAGAAGCATTTTAAGGTTCTGAAGCATAAGAAGTCACATGGGTGCTGTGGGTTGCTACATGTTTCCTAAACGGGCTTTAGATACTGCAGGCATGTATGCAATGCCACAATATCATAAGTGCTAAAGTGTATGTAAACCCTAAAAAGCTTTTTGTTACTTATTTTATAAAACAGCGGTCGCCAACAGAGGAAGGACCCTGCTGGGGGAGCACCTGGGCCAGAGCCGCAGACCATGTCTCCCGTATAGATGGCAGGCTCAGACCTGAGTGGGTGGGTTCTGGTATCATGACATCACTCTGGGGGAAGTTTCTTCCCCTTTGAGTGACACACGGTTCCCTGCACATGTGCAGTCCGTAATCCGTAAATTTTGTATTCTGTGAGGTCCAAAAGGTGACGACCACTGTTCTAAAAGATATATGTTGATCCATTGGGCTTGTAACTACCTGTTCCCAAGTAGAATTATTAGCCTTGCTCAGTCCCCATCTAATCTCCAGAACAGCCCCTTGTTTTGGTATGGGAATGGAAAGAGGGGAAGCTGTAGTTTTAACGCACTCAATGTCCTAGAGTAATAGGATACTAATGAGTTACTAATGAGATAATACTGCTTGTCCATAAAAACAGATTGGTGAGTTTGTATAAAGAAATGACATTTTTATTTTATAAAAAAGAAAAAAAAATGGCTGTGATAGGAATGCACTGCTTAAAGCAAACAGATTTTGTAAAGGAAGAAGTGTGCTTGAAGTGACAACCATGGATGACTCTAAATAGAACTCATGAACAAAGTAGACAAAGTCACCAGCACTTCAAAGTACAGGATTCTTGCCTTAATGTAAAAGCACTGTCACAATATTTTTGAAAAGCTTGTATACCACAGTACCACTGAGCCACCTTCAATACTGAATGGCTTCAAAGGGTTCCTGTCATCAGATTCATCAGTTAATGAATGATCTACCAATGAAAAGATGCCAGCCCCAAAGGTGTATAATTCCAAATAAAAGACATCTATGATAATTGGTGTTTTGTTTTGAGCCTATACCCTCCGAGGAATTTGCTTTATACTTAGACAAATAATATTTCAGCATTTAAATATTCCAAGTTTAAAGAGGAACTTTACTCAAAAAAACTAAAACAAAAACACACTTACCTTCAAACCCACAGGGCAGTCTGATCACTCCAGGTGTGTCTGGCATCGAGTCCCGCATCATCTCAGCATCCGTCCCGGAGCCGGTGCCTAATCCTATGTCACACGAACCAGGCTCGAGATCGGGTGATGTAGGATGAAAAAAAAATTAGCTGATCTCACTGCACTGCGTGAGATCAGCAAGTTTTTTTTTGAGCAAAAAGGCTTCTTCTGCACATGTCCGAGATGCTCGGGCATGCGCAGAAGGAGTGCCCAAGAGCCTCCCGGGATGCCTGACATAGGTATCCTGGAAGGTTTTGCACTCCCATTCATTCTCGACCACATAGGCGGCCAAGAATTAGGGGGTGGTGCTGCACCCTTTTTTTTTTTAAAGGGTGTTGCACCTAAGAAAAAAAACAATTTTTACCTTACATAAAAGAGTTCTCTACCCTTTTATGTAATGTGAAAATTCTGAGTTTAGGTACGCATTAAGTAGTGGTGATTTAGACTTGATTTTAAATTTGGCATTATCCACATGTGTATAAATGTTGTCTCATGTCTGCTCACCTCCGCCTCTATGACTAAGCCCATTTAAGATGAAATACATCAGAGCGGGTGGATCCTCAGGGGTGAAACTTGGGAGCTATTAAATTCTATTTGTGATGACATCATGGGTGTGCAGCTCAGTGTCTTGGTATTGTATATACTATTTCATTATAATGTTAGCTCCTCTGAGGCTTTCTTTCTTTGGAATCTCATTCTTCTCTTGCTGTTTTTTTATTGCAAAATAAATTGAAATTAGAATAGGAAGAATGAGATGCCTCTGTAACAGTCACAGCAGGATTTGCAAACTTCAGAACTCTCTCTGCTGGAGCCCTAGAGACATATAAATGCCAGTAGGTGGTTCAAAGAACTGGGAATAATCAAGACACATACACAAACAAGAAATGAAGTGTGGGCTGATATTTTGCAACTGTGCGCATGTTAGAATAAGTTAACACTTTATTTTTTCAAATTTCCCTAAAAATACAGGAAATAGCAAATATACATAAAAATGCTATTACAAGGTTTCAAAATAAAAGAAAACATTTGTATAATACAGGCTTTACCTTTACTTTCTTTACAGGTTTATACAAAGCCCATTGTCTTTATAAGGTGTACATGGATTGTTAAGTATTAATTAATAAGTATTTACATGTGAATTTTGAACTTATTTAGGTGTCTCCCAATTTGATGCATGGAGACAAAAGAAGAATGCATAGCCCTGCATATGTTTAACTTTCTTAGTAAGTCAAATTCATGGGAGGCACAGATAGACCGGCTTAAAATGAAACATAATTCTTTATAGCTGAAGATAATGCCATCTTAGCATATCTTTATCTCTGCAGTTACCACACTTCAATACTGTTATACATATAAATAAATGACTTGGACTTTTGCTTAACAGCTGACATAAGTATGCTGGCAACTTGAGTTATCACCAATTGTAACTGTTTTGGGAAACAGATGAACTGGTAAGTGTATACACCTGTAAGGTTTGGGTAGAAAAGTAGATTTTATTTACAAGTGCAATAACTAATATTTAGCAGTGTTAGTTTGTGACAAAAAAGGGGAAAAAATATTTTACAAAATATTTACATTTGTTGTCCTCCGTACATACAGTTAGTGTAGAGGGCTTTGTACGTATTGCTTATGTTTGATTCTTTATACTTTTTACTGGCAAATGCCCATATGAGTTACATTGGTTACAAACACTACATTTGAATTGATTGAGAGAACATACATTTTCCATCATGAAAATATTTAATCATACTTTGTGGTGACAGATAGAACGGGAGACCAGAAAAATTCTCCCAAAGTGAAGTTACATCCTTATATGATGTTACTAGAATAAGTGCCTCTTAATAGAGGAATCTGCCTATTACAGCTGTGAACAGTAACATTTTGCATGGAAGACTACCCTGTCTCGACTTTTTACTCTAAAATAACCCTTGAAAAAATGATTAGGTTTTAGGGAACCCCTGATAAAACCAATTATTTAGAAATCAGTGGTGCTCCTACAATGGTGGTACTAAAGATTAATGCCCCTTCTTACAATGGTGCATAGAATGGCACCCATACAGACAGCTAAAACAGTAACTGGCAGGTCCCATGAAAAGTCAAATTAATCACAGGTTAAGGAACCCCTAACAACTTCTGGAGGAACCCTAGGATTCTACAGATCCCTGCTGGAGAAAAGCTGTTTTAGATCATCTACTATAACTAGAATTTAATGAGTTTCCTGGTGTTGATCCAGGCAGTAAAATAAACCTGACATAAACATTTGTATGTAGTAGACTTGTATAACTGAAAATCTAACTTAGGTTTTCTTACTACTAGAGAAATGATTTCCCTTTAACAATCTTATTTTAGCAATGAGTAATGTACTCTTGTTTATTTCTTTTTCCAATCATGCAACTAAAGTAATTTGCACACTCAACTTGCCATTTATACAAAAATCCTACGTGTAAGCCATTGTAATGCCCAATAGTGCTAAATATTTTAAATTACATGTCAAATGATGCCTTGGCATAAGAAAAGAGATACTCTTTCGGGTGAGGCTAAAATAAATAACTATACAGCAGTTTTCAGATTAAATAATATACAAACTTTCAGTTTCCATTCTCACACTGGTATCATTTTCCAGGTTTGGTTTCCTTGGTTATTCTTACACAAGCTAAGGAAGAGAAAAGTCTTGCCAGTCTCTATGCTCACTGTTTCCACACACTTGCCGGTAGGAATGTGTATCAGTTGTCCAGCCTGCAAGAGTGAAAATCAGATTTTATATTTACAATACTGCTAAACACAGCAACATTTCAGAGACAGTTTATGACTGCAGAGAGAAGCTGTCTGTGTCTTCTTCACCTGACACCTTTATATCTAAACACAATGCACATGCGTGTTTACATAGACCTGCTCATGGAACTGCTTAATCTCTTCAAATGACTCTTCATCTGATTTTCAAACAAGCAACAATCTGTTTTTCAAATGCAAATACTTGTAAAACCATCATCTTCTTTCTTTATTATTAAAAATAATGTTATTAATAACATTAATAATAAATTAAAGATGGCACTCCAATGGTCCACAAATCCATATTTGTTTTACTACATAAAAACAGTTTTTTCAGAAGTTCCTTTAAATATGTTGAAACAATTAGACAGGTTATGATTAGGTGGGTTAAAGGGACTCAAAAAGTTGCCCACTTAGTGAGAAACAAACAAGATATACATAGATCTTACTTCCATTACAGAATAGGGGCTTATCCATAATTTTAAAATAATGAACAGACCCTAAAAAAGCTTTCTATTTGTCCCTTCATGGCACACATCACATCCAACTCTGTCAGTTTGTGGTGTAGCCTGAAATATATTTGGCTTGAATATGCTAGAGTAAGAACTCTTTTTCATACCTATCCCTGGTTGTGGGGACCATTGCCTCAATAGGAAATCCTAATTTTTGTCAAAGGAACAATAGGAGATCGAGGAATTTTCCAATGAGTAAACTAGTTATGATGACAACTACTAAGAAGAGAATATCTATGCAGAGATCACCTCTTACTTCCTGTCCCCCATGGGACACAGACCCAAGAAGGGCCTACATTCTTCTACTTAATCCAAACCTAAAAAATGTTTTGGCTTTAATAATACAAGACACTTTATTATTACAAATAAAAGTCTAGGCCAGTCTAAATTTCTCTATTTATATGTGTATTATTTTGTATTGTTGAAGTTATATAGTGTACCTGGTGGAGAATTTGGACATAGTGGACCTGATAAAGCTCTCTAAGGCTGGAGAAGGCATGGAATGGATCTTGTGTAGGATTGAAAACATTTTGCTAACATATAGCAAGTTACTTTTTTACCAGGTTTGCTGGATCACCCAGGTTCACTGATGAAAGTGCATCCTCTCCAGCCTTGGAGAGCTTTTTTAAATTATGCCCAGTGTACCTGGTGGAGAATTTGGAATGGTAAAAGCTCACCAGACAGGTGACCTTTCTTGTATAACCTGTGCAACATGACCACTGCTGGAGATTGCCTAATGATAAGTTAAAAACATGTTGTAAATGAGAAGCCTGATGATGATCAGATAACAAAATTTGATGCTTACAGTGGCTATGGAAACAATAAAATATTAAAAATTACTCACAGATATAGTTGCTGTCATTTTATTATGTTTAATCCAACTCTGTTTTACTAGGAAAGCTAAATGGTCCAGCTTAAAATATAGATATGTGCCATTAGTGTATAAAACTTCTAAAATAGGATCACTAAATGGGTAGAGCTGTATGAGCTGTCATTCTATGTGCACTTTATAGGTGCTGTAGGTAATAATTGGCAATGCAATGTACAACACTTGTCTGAGATCATACTCGTAAAACTTTAAAGTTCAAAAATCTTGTAAAATAATTTTATTGGGTTCTACAGAAAGCCAGTGATGGTTTACAAGTCTGTAAAACTCTTACTCTAACATTTCTAGTTCTTTACTTTCAATCCGAAACAGTATTTATAAAAGGGGAAGCATTCTTAATGTTATTCCAGAATAAAGCCAGAATACTATTTCTTCCACCTTCTACAACAGCCTTTTTTAATCTTTTTTTCTCCTAGGAAACCTTAAAAAAATGCTTGGGTGTTGAGAAAAGCCTGCAACAGTAGAGCATTGGTTGCCAGCACAGTAGTCGTCAAAATGCCCCCCTTACGGTCAGTTAAAATGATTGCTTCATTTAGCTGATGTTGGTTCGGGAACAACTGATTTATGGAAGTCAATCACCCACAGGTCAAGGAATCCCTGACAACTTCTAGAGAAACCTCGGGGTCCATGGAACTCTTGTAGAGAATACCTGCTCAACACACTAGGTTTAGTATATAAAGCAGCCAAGTCTAGGGCCACCCAAAATCTTGATTTAAAAATTTTATAATTCAGAAAAGTTATAGCTTGACATTGTGGTAGCATTTAGAATACCTCAGTAAAATCCCATGTAGATGCTTCTTTGAAGGAGCAGTTTGTGAGCACAATCTGTTCATACATTAGGTCAAAGCAAAGTGACTCTGTAAGGTTAGAATAGATCTTCTTATCGTGATATACAAATAGCTGGAAAGTAAGACATCTGTGTTAATAAATAACTCAAATTGGCACAAACCATATAACTGATCTGCTATCCATGACTAACAGAGGTCTCTATGCAATATATTAATAAAAATTGTGAATGTTTAAAATCGTTTGAGATCTGCTAATATCTTTTAGTTATGTCACTGTCAAAATAAAATATTACATGTCAAAAATTATATGTTTAGTGAAATAGCCATAGAAGAAATACTGGGGCTGTTGTTGGCTAATCTTTCTAAAAATCTTTCATTAGAGGTAAACATACAGCAGGAGAGGTAATAAACATAGAAAACAATACAACATTAACAAACAATGCTCAATGACAACAATGATGTACAGACAAATAATAAGTAGGTATTGCAATAGAGAATAGAAAGTGGAAGAAGTAAAAATCAGGTGGGGGACGGGGAGAGAAAAAAGCGAGTAAAGCAAAAAAAGTGAGTAAAGCAAAGGGGAAAGAAAAGTGAGTAAAAATGACATAGAGGTGATGGTGCTTGTGATCTAGTAGTTTTAACAATTGACATAAAAATGTATGTAAATCAGAAAAGCTAAAGAAGGTCTTTTTCTGTTCAGATGGCAGGTGCAATATTAAATCGTTGTGACCTTTCTCCCATAAGACAGAGAACACTAAATGCTCCATAAACACACAACACATCTATAAGAGATTGGAGGACATCCCAATATCCACCAATTCAACCAAAATAACAATTTATAAGGGAATGGTAGCTTTCCAGTTCATCACCTAGATGTTCATTTGAGTTGACATCAGGGCTCTGTGCAAGTCACCCAAGTCCCTAACATAAAACTTCATGAATCATGGCGATGAATGAGATGCAGTAATACTATGACCTTCCCCAAGCTGTTACGGAAAGGTTGGAATTGCATATTTGGGTAAAATGTCCTTGTGCTTTATGCTATATAAATAACTGGAAACTTCACTGGAAAACAAAAATAATTCAAGAGTACATACCAAGTACACAAAGGCCCTGATTTACAAAATAAATGCTCACTTTAAAAAAAGTGAATTTGTATCTTAGTGAATGAGGTGAAACAAAGTTAAACAATTCACTTTGCCTATTACCTAATCATGTACAAGGAAATAAATGCTGCTTTAGCAAGATTGGATAATTATTTTATCAAGTAAGAATTAACTTAGTGAATATGGTGTACTTGTACTGACTCAATCATACAAGCACAGCAAATTTAACTTTAAACATAAACTTATTTAGGAAATCTGCAGCAGGCAGCAATAATTCCACCAAAGCTGGAAAAAACAAAAAATAAAACATTGTACTTTTACCTGATTCAGTTTACTACCACAATCCGAAAGCTCAACCATGTGATATGACATTCTGCTGTTGTAAATGACTTGCACACAGGAGTCTGCTTCAGTATTAAACAGCTGTGAATGATAAAAATAGAAAAATGTTAATTTGTATATTTTTATTATTAAATGAAAGTCATTCTTATATGCTTTATATTCACCAAGGCTGAGTTAGGAATGTTCTCTTAACTTACTGAATGTTCCCTTAGTCAAGTGAATAATTGAAATAGTTCCAATCCATTTGCCAAACAAAATTGTATTTTGTTGTTGATGAACATAATTGTTTATTCAAAGAGAACATATCTTCACTTCATTAACTAAGTAAACATTTAGCTTATGAAGTTAATGTTTTTTCTAAATCTTTTTTTCGTAAATCAGCCCCCTTTCTGTCCGAAGAAACATACATATCAGTGTAATGTGAAGTGGGCTAATTTGTCCCACACTAAGTTATGGAAAAATACTGTGACCTTGCCCAGATATTTATGTCAACATTTGAATTACAACTTCCATTCATTTGTGAGATCAATGGAGCTGTTGTTTATACATAGCACACCTGAAGGTGAGTAAATGGATATACTGTGTTTTTCTTCCACCCACCAACATCCATCAGTGTTCATGGCATCCAAAACACGAATGCTGATGCATTATCAAGCCTCCAGCATGAGATGCCTATCTGTAAAATGTCATTGTCTGTGTGAATGAGCCTTGAACACAACTTTTTAAACAACCAATAATGAATACCTGATGCATACTTTATCCAGGTTATAAGTTTCTTATAAATATATATAGGCAGCGTACAAAAACTAATCAAATAGAAAAAAAAAAAGAATCCCTCAATCCAACTTTTATAGTAAAAATAATGGTATCGTAATGAGTTAATAATTTCAAGGGAGTAACAAGCTACAGAATGTTCTCTGATAAGCTATTTCCATCTCATCCAAGGCTGTTCTCACAGGAATTTTAATGGAACAGCTCTGATGAAGGTGACGCAACAATGATGAATAACTCCAAAGGGCAAAGCTAATTTTATTCTGTTAAATATACTTTAAAGTATTTCAATGTATGTTTTATAAAATGTAAAAATCTCCCAGAGATTGGGATTCGATAACCTCTTGTACTCTCCGCCTCTGCTAACTGTTATCAGTTACCATTGTTCCCAGCTAGCACTGTAGACTGCAGAGCCACGACCTATCTTATGGCAGTGAGGAAAGGGGAGGTGTAATAAAGTCTAAGGACAATTTTTTATGGAAAGCCCATTAACCTAACTGCTTGTTTTTTGGGATAAGGGAGGAAGGCCAGGGAGAACGTACAAACTCCTTGCAGATAGAGTCCTGGCTGGGATATGAACCTGTGATCTAGGGCTTCAACAGCACGAGTACTAATTACTGAGCCAACCGTGCTGCATCCACAATGTCTACTAATCCGCTTGCTTGTCCCATGCCACTAACCTAAAGGAGTGAAGTCAGGGACAGCTAGACAACTAGCATTTTAAGGGGAAGCTCTCATATTTTTTGAGCATTGCTTTTCTTTCCCTAAAGTTTTATACTTTAGGTAAAAGACTCAAAATCTTGGACAGCTGCTTGAAAATAGTACAGATATATTTAAATACATTTGAGTGTTTTATGATGAACAACATATGAAAAATAATTTTCCCGCCCAAAAATAGATAACAAATTCTTACTAGGCCATATAATCCCTGCACAGATACTGAGGCATTGATTTCTGGATATATATTTTCCAAAAACCACTGGAAGCCTTTGCAGCCGAGTCTAAGTCGCAGTTGTTCCCGTTCAGTGACATCAGTTTTCTTGCTCTAAGATAGATAAAAATTAAAAAAAAATAAAATAAATCAAATATACTGTAGCCATTATTTTATTGTAATAATAGTTAAAAACATATAGTAAAGTTCAACTCCAGCCATATTTAGCTTTAGAGAGAGTGGAG
Organism: Pyxicephalus adspersus; assembly: GCF_032062135.1. Classification (NCBI taxonomy): domain Eukaryota; kingdom Metazoa; phylum Chordata; class Amphibia; order Anura; family Pyxicephalidae; genus Pyxicephalus; species Pyxicephalus adspersus. The sequence goes on from NC_092862.1 coordinate 111,830,600, forward strand.
AGGTTAGGAACCCCCGGTTCGGTATTACCGCTATCTGTGACATTACTGTATTATGTCATGGATTTATATGAATATTGTTGGGTTAAATTCAAAGTGTACAAAGACAAGTGACAAGAGACTTGCAAGTGAAATTAACGAGTACAGTATATTATTTAATGATTTAAAGACAAAATAGATAAAACAATGCAATAACAAAGAAATAGATATAACAAAAGATACTTAACTACAGAGTTTTAAACAAAGAGCATACATTTCACTGACCAGGTTGCTCACATGCTCCATTCCAATGCTCTGATAGAAGACATCTTTGTATGAATCCATCCATACCTCTGCAATACGGATTTTGTTTTTTAGAATTGTTTCATTTTCAGTTATATTAGATGTGCTGGGAATCTGAGACAGATGGCCAACTCTGGAGCATGGTACAATTTCTACTGAGCCACCACAAAGCCAAACCTGTCAACAAATACAGGAGAAAACCATAAAATAGCAAAAACACAATATGACACAGTCTTATCTGGTCCTTGCCCAGTAAAAATAAAAGATTTAGAGTGCTTAGGATGTTCAAAGATGGAAATCTTTAGGATGCACAGCTATGCTACCTTCTGCCCTAAACATACTTAATTGCTTGAACTTTGCTTAGTTTTTGGGCTACAGAAAAAGTATGAAAGCCACTGATAGCATTAGAGACCAAAATGCTGACATTATCTGACCCACTTTTTGTTTGAGACGACTGATATTTATTTAAAGGTATTATGCCAAAACAGCCAACCGTAATGGTTTTGCAGCTGAAGCAATTATACCAGATGATGTTTTCTAGCTATTACAGAAAGTACAGTCTGCTAAGCTATGGAAAAGAAAGAAGCATACAAAGAGTAGTTCCCAACGAAAACCATTTAAATCAAATTTTGAATTTAAACTGGGTCAACTGTGCCCCACCATACTCTCCCTTCCGTAACTGAGGTTAGAAGATCTGTGAGACAAGCTGCACGTGAGGTTATCGGACAGTCTCTTTGTTTTTACTTGTTTCTGTGTTGTTGTTTGTAATGACCACTCCCCTTGTACCAGCTGCAGCTGGTGGTCATTACTGCTCCTCCATTTAGTCAGGCCTCACACTTCATGCTATGTGGTTGATATTCACTTCTGGGATGTGAAGACCTGGTGTGTTGTCCTCTTCAGGGTTCCTGCTCCTCCATTTGCTAATTAAGATAAATTGAACTACTTTTGGTGTTACTAGGCCTCAGGGAGAAACTGGTTCTTTCATCAGGGGAGGAACCAGTAGTCTCAAGCCCAGTCACTACTCCTAGGGCTATGCAGGGCTACTAGGGCCTAGGTTGCAGTGTATGAGTATTCCCACCTTCAGGCGATATTCATACTGTCAGGAGTCAGGGCTAGGTGTCCATAGGGGGTGACTGTTTCCTTTTCCCTAGTTATTGAAGGCCTACTCCCTTGTATTTATCTTTCTGTTTTCCTTCCCTCCCCATTATCCGTGACACATTACCTTTTTTTTTTAGCACCAAGGAAAATGTGAGCTTGGACCAAACTTGATTGGCCTAGCATATCCCAGAATCATGTACTTTCATTTTTTCTCCCTTTTTGTTAATTGTTTGCTATATTGCTTAATTCTTTCCTAAAATGTTAACTCACCCGGATAGAAAGCTCAATATTTTCAACTCCCGAGTCCTCCATGCCTGAATCAAAGGCTCCAATATTCTGGAAGTAGTGCCGGTCAACAACTATTACACTTCCTGGTATTACAGGAGTTCTGGGTGAATATCATACATTATTACATATTATATATTAACAAACTAACAATCACATCCATTATTTATAAATTATTGAATTTATACATTTATCAGAACTTTTGTAACCATATTTATGCATATTTATTAGGTACACCTGTGCTCAGACTATGGAGAACATATCACCACATTTGTTTATTCATTTACATAGTGCTGATGTCTTCTACAGGACTTTACCTATTCTATGACCAATTTGGGTGGTGGTGGGATTAATCTACTATTAAGTTTTTTGGTGTGGTAGGAAACCCACACAAACATCATGAATATCATGTCCAGTCTGAGATTTGAATATGAAAGCTAAGGCCAAAGCTACCATGTCACCTTTATATGCTTACCAATCACCAAAAAAATAATGTTAAAACAAGCAGTACCTAACCTGTGCTTTTAAAGTCGTGTTCTTACTTAGCAAAGATTTTAAGAAAAAACTCAAGATATAGGTGAAACTTTTTCAAAAACATGTAGTTAGGTTAATTGGCTACCCCCCAAAATTGACCCCAGGCTGTTGTAAAGACATTTGACTATGGTACAGCAAGTGATATGACTATGGACTTTGTACAGCGCTGCGTAATATGATGGCGCTATAAATACTGTGTAATAATATTATTAATAATCTCTTTGCACATCTGCTGCGTCTTTACAATAAAAGCATGCCTCTAGGATCTGCAATCCACAGAAATAACTAAGATTTCAGTGAACTTTGAAAATTTATTTTTCTTAAATACTTACCAATACATGGGTGATTGTTTTAAAATGTTAAAAGCTCCTGCTTTTTCATAATCTGTAGACTTCTCAATAATTTGGGCTCATGAGTCCCCTAAAATGGACTGAGAATCCAATGTTACTTGGCACCTTTCTATGGGTTACCTTGATCCATTCTCAAAATTGACTTCTTAATCTCCTGTATCTGAAGTTGTATACACTGGGATAGTCATATATTTTGCAGTACATTGGTTTTGTATACTGTAGTTATGGGCCAATCAAAATGAAGCTTTTTAAAAAGACCAAAGAGTACTTGTGATGTACTTTCTTTATCAGCACTGTTCACCTAATCACTTGAATTGAATTAGTATTATATATTATAAATGTGTAAGTCTCTTCTTGGCAGGATGATTAAACATTACCTTAATGGTATGATGGGAGATTGTCGTACCTTCTCTTCACTCTCTGTCAGAGTAACCCAGTATAAGTCAAGTTTCCAATCAAACACTCCTTGTCTCAGGTCTGGTGAGTGATAATAGTCATACATTTTCCAGTCAATGACATCTAGAATAGGTGAAACGATTCTGTTTCTGTGAAGGAAACAAAGAAAATATATTTTATATATTTAATACATCACTTGTGCTTTTATATTGGCTTAAAATCGTACAGATTTTAAAGACTATATATATCCAGGTACCAGGTGCTGGAATGATCATTCCAACACTTGATGCCAGTATCAGCCTCAGACAAGAATGTATGGAAAAATGACATGTCTCAAGCCAAGGGATGTCTGTGATAGAAGGCCTCGGTGTGTTCTGTAGCCCTGCACAGCTCTAAGCTCTGGATTTGAGGTCTGAAGGGGTTGGGGAGAAGGAGTGCTGATCTGAGGAGGACTATGGCTGGTGTGTGAGTATATAGAGATGAAGAATGGTTTGATTAGGCTCTCAGCATGAAAGATCTGGGGTCTGAGTTTAAAGGGGAGGATTGACCTGAGGTCTGAGTACTACAGGGGACAAATCCAATGGGGGTCTAATCTGGGTGTGTGTCTGGGTGTAAAAGGGGGTTCTGAGCTGAGGGTCTTCCTTTAAAAGTTTTAAAGTAGTATGTTTGTAGTCAGTCCAGTCTGACATTGGTGTTAAGTAGTACATGGGCTGTAATAAATCCATGGTTATGTAGCAGATTTTAGATGTTGAAAAATTTTGTATTTACAAAGGCAGTCTGTAGATTTTTCTACTACAAACATCTGCATTTGTCTGAGAATGTCTTATTATTTTTGCATCACATTTATCTTATTAGTAACAATTTATATAGCACAACCACTTCCTGTTCCACTTAACATGCTGATACAAATAGAGCTCAACAACACACACAACACAAATACATAAAACATATCTAATGTACATACAAATGTATAGAGAAACAAATGCAGCATTAACAGATAGCAGAAGAAGCCCTGTCTGTACAAACTTTCAATTATTGTGTAAAAAAAAAAAAGATTTTTAAGGCCTTCAAATAACGAAAAGCATGAAGAACACATTCTTACTATTTCCAGACTATTTAATATATTACTAAATGTGAACAGCTATATTTAGAAACAAGGAGTTTAATGCCAACATCTGTTTTAAAGAACACATTTCAATTAAACAGCAATTCAATTTGCATGTGAAATATTTTGCTTGCAGGAATTGTTTAAAACAATCTAAAATTTGAGGTCTCAAAATATTTACTTTTAGGTGGAAAGCTTTTTTTAGATACTGAGAGAGTCAGTGAGAGGAAAGCTTGACAATTAGCTGCTGCTTCGTCTTCATTGTTTAATCTCAGACAGGTTTGTAAATAACAGGACTGGTTGGGGAGAAATTCGAATCCTATACCAGGTACAACAGCTCCCACATACTTCAACTGTTTACTTGAAGTTCAGAGTTGGTAAAATAAAGCAACAATCGGATCGGGTGCCATCTTTTGACATTCTTATACATTTTGCTGGTTGATAGAAATATAATTCCATGCAGAAAACATCTTACTTATTATTCACTATTCTGCTCAGTAAGGGTTCTAGCCAGCCTGGGTGGCATTCACAATGTGGGTCCATGAAGACCAGAACCTCCCCTGTTGCTCTGGCTGCTCCAAGCATTCGGCCTCCAATAACACCAAGTCTTTTGTTGCTTCTTATGAGCTTCACTCCGCCAATTCGAGAAATGTATTCACTCAGTGCGGACTTCAGATGACCTGGAAATATTACAAACATAGAAATCTGATTGAGGTAGTATGGCAGCAGAAGCTTACCCTACATGTGAGTGGATATCTGATATGAATATATATATTTATATATATATATATATATATATATATATATATATATTTATATATATATATTATATCTGCACATTTTTATTAGGTACTGTATTTAGTGTATCATTAGGAAAAACAGAGTTTGCCATTCAAAATATTAGCTGACTGGCTGTGTCTGAAGTATGTACCTTAGGGGCCTGTAACAAGCAAGTTTTAAATAAGTGTGAGAAAATGTCTGAATTCCTCATCTCTATAGCTGTTTTAGGTCAGTATTTCAAAAAGCACCAAAGCCAAAGCATTAGTATGGCAGTCCAGGAACTAACATTTCTAAGAAAAGTTCAGCAATGGCAGACTTCATGATTCTCCAATGATGGGGTCCATCTATGAGAAATTCAGGAACTCTATAGCCTCAGAGCAACTAGATGCATATCAATCTGAAAGAAATATGAAGAATGCCACTGCCGATCACTTCATTTAAAAAGCTAAATGTTTGGCTTTCATGCCGATTCGGAGAGTCACAGATTAGGAGTTGTCACTCTCCTTGACCATTTCTGGCTTCATACCTAAGGGGGAGTATGAGATTCTGAAAGCAATAAGACAAGATTTTTTAAAACAGGTCAGCCACTGTATTTCTCATGGTGAGATTCTTGCTGAGATTCTTTCAAATAAAAGCTCGGCACATCTGGCTTGCCCCAGTCCATGTTGAAATAAAGCAGCATTATCCTTTCCCAAGGATCTTTCAAGAAGCCCCGCTGACATCTTGTCTAAGTGGGCTAGCTGGAAGCCATAGTGTAGGGTATTTTTTTAAAAATTTTCCCCAAGTGTTTTTTTTCCTGTTAAGCTGTATTTTGAGAGCCTGGGGTGGGGAGTACCTGACCTCAAATCTTAGTACAACCTCCACCCTAAATCTTTTTTATATCAAAGAGGCTACCTTGATAACTAAGATCATCCACCAAGATAATCTCCTTTAGCATCCTTTTAGGGGAGTTGTCCAGGATACTGTGTACCGTCCTCAGCAGTGTAGACCAGGCTTCATTGTGAAAGCAGATGATGACACTGGTTGTAGGGAGATTCTCATTGTAAATCTGCTGGTGACACCTGTGTGTTGTAACAAAAAAAGAGGATTTTGTAAAGTCAAAAACATATTGAATAGAATATGGAAATGTTACACCCCTGTTGCATGTTTTTTAAAATCGTTTTCCATTTGACAGAACAGGAAGTCAAAAAAATCTCTTTAATGTGAAGGAAACCCCCTTTAGAAATATTTTTACACTGTTGGTGTTCTGGTAATAGCATTTTTTTAATTTTCTTTTCATTTCTGCAGAATGAATCTGCCTAGTGGGTGGCAAAACAACAATAAATACAAAACTAAATACAAAACAAATTTTTTTAAATAAAATAGTAGTGGTCTATTAGCAGTAAAAACAAAAGGGCTAATAGTAATACCAACTAAAAATGATTAGTTTAGTCAACTTCATTTAAAACAATTTTGAAATACATAGCAGGAAGTTTTTTATCCTGGTAGCAGTGAGCTGCAGTCAAGAAATATAACACACATTACAATTACTGTAATATAGTTTCAAATAAACAATATACAATAAACAAAATGCATACTATATACAATATGAGCTCTATTTATAAAACAGAGAATCTGGCATTCCCTCAATTCCCTTGTGGGAATCATTTACATGGACCTGGAGGATTCCAAAAAGACAATATTTGAGGTTAAAAAGAGTCCTGTATATAACAATTTCAGGATTTGCTTTCCATCCCTTGTTGTTTCTCACTGGGCTTATAGTGTAACCATTTTCTTTCCACAATGAAATATTTTAGGTATTTGTTTAATATCACCTAAGGAAGTCTTAACAAATTATCCCAAAAACATTTTAGTAAGTGAAACATTGGGTACTGTAAGTTTAAATTTATATAGAAAGGAAATGGGTGCACATTATTCATACCTTGTTTTTAAATAATTCCACATAACTCTGGTATTTTATTCCAAAGAAGTGATACTTAAATTTGGAAGTTACATCACCTCCTTTTATCAGGAACTACAAGTTGTGTCTTCATTTTATTATTACAAAAGAGAAAGGGAGAATGTTATGAAGTACGCTATGAAGTTAGGTTTCCTTATTTATATTATAATTAATTTTCCCCCTAGAGGCTCTGATTCCAGGTCAAGGCTGAAATTATATTTTACTTGCGTAAAGCCATGAATAATACCACTAAACCAAAATTACAACTTGGTAGATATAAAAGATCTTCTAATAACATTCATGAATATTTTTATAACAGTTTTGTGAACTCATCAGAACTCAATATGTTTGAGGCACGGACATTCCTGTAAGTCTCTTTATAAATTGGTATAGTAAGCAGGTTATGTAAGGGGAACAATATTGTCAATTTTATATTATAACACTTTATTTTTAAAAACAGGGATTTAGGCAATTCCTTAAACGTTCCTATTGTGGGAAACTTCCAAGTCCATGTGTTTCAATGTCAGTAATTGATTTCCACCAGGGAATGTTTGAGGGAATGCTATATTCCCTGTTTTATAAATAGAGCCCTTTGTGTGTTGTAACCAATGGCAAATAACCTAGATTTTATTCCATAACATTAATTACAGCAAACTTAATATTGATTGTGTGCCATGACATTTGCTGAAACATTCTCTGGTGGAGAGCGAACTACTCCTGCTAAAAACATGGACCTGGGAGATTCTTGACACAGGAATGTTTCAGTCAATGGCAGATTCACAGCTTTATAAAAAGACCCCTGTGTGTTAATACAAAGCAATGTTCTGTGTTATTTCTGTAACACTAGAGGGCAGCAGTGCAGCTGTAATGTCAGCCTCCTGCCTTTAGGAACTCTGAATGTCCCATGATTCCTTGCATAGTGTACCATAGATGGGGATATTTACAATTGTAATCTCAATTCTCTGCAACACAATGGGGTGGCTACAAAGGAATACATTGTGAAAAGAGCATGAAATGTAGCCATGTGCTTTAGGTGGCTCAGAGGCGGTTTTCCCCATGTTTGCATGGGTTTCCCCCCACATTCCAAAAACAATTCCAATTGTGAGCAACTATGAGAGACAGCTATTGACATGACTATGGACTTTGTACAGCGCTGCGTAAAGAGATGGCGCTATATAAATCCTGTGTAATAATAATATTATTTGAATATGTACCGTTCTGCAGTGGATATAAGGTTTTTTATGGGGACTAAATTAACTCACAATTGAAAAAAGGAAGAAGGAATGTTTCATTAAACCATATTTTTTTTATTTTGACTTCATACACACCAGTAAACTAGAATTTACAGCAAAAGTATTCTCTCAGCACAGATTTTCTTTAAAACCCGAATCCATTATCCAAAAAATGGTCTAAATTGTATGTAAACTGTAGGAAGTTAATGCTTCTGTGTTGAGAATTACCTGTACCTACTTCATACACTGTATTTTTTTTTAATTAACATCACTTTGTATTATAAGTTTGCACATTCTGGAAAAGCTGATGAGTATCTAAAGAATACTAATTTTATGGTGGTCTCAAATTATTTGTTTGTTTGCTACTTTTTACTGCAGGCACATAAACAATCCATGCATTACTGCTTTATTCTGCAAATACAGAGACGGTATTATCCTCTAGATATTGTAGAACTACAAGTCTCAGCATTACATCAAGCCATTTATGTCTACCGTGCTAAAACCATCATGTCAGTGGCCTGCAGATCACTGGTACCTAGGTGTCTATGTAGTATTATCACTGTTAATAATACTCACAATGGATGGCGACCTTCAGGCACTGTCCGGTGTATAGGAATTCTCTGGCTTCCATTCTTTTTAAACTCATGTATATTCCTTGCCTGTTCAGTATGCCAGCTCTGGGTTACTATGTTGGCATCATTCTTCCTCTTGGAGTGCTTCACTATCTTGTAGATGTTTCTTCTGATCTTCTCAAAGCTTCTGCTCTGTCCAGGAATCCCAATGGCAATAAGTTCCTCATCCCTGAGAGAAGACAATGGGGACAAGAGTTCCACTTTATACTGATTGGCATCCTCAGATTGCTCCAATAATAAGCTACCTGCCCATCTCTGCCCAGTGCCATGGTGCTGGTAAACATAGCCAGAACTGTCCTCACTCTGTACCTCTGGATCTAAAATAGCCACCATCACCAGCATCAAAACCAATGCCAGGAGTAGTACCAGGACCTGCAGCTGGCACAGCAGGGATCTGCACCTCTTCCTCAACAGCATGTTTTTGGTTGCACAGTAAGGCACACACCGTCATGGTATTTGCAATTATCTTCATTCCAGATCAGTTTCCCTCACATGTATTTTCCCACACAGGTCCTTCTTTCCTTTTTGCATTCCACTTGCACGCTCTTACTGTGTATATTTTCTTTTCTTTTTTTTCTCTCTTCTCCTAAACCAACCAGGCCTTTGCAGATAAATTCCTTCCAGTCAATGTAAGGAAATATATAGAATAAACAAACAAGTCACCGTAATCCCTTGGATTTCTTCAGGATAAAAAGTATTCAATGAAATGCCACATGGTAGTAATAAAATATTTCCTCTTCTCTAGATGTCATTTTACAGACTAGATTTTTATTGCCTTGTGCTGGGGCAGTGTTATCATTTCATCCTAGTTGATTGCAGGGAAACAAGCCCAGATGTGTGATCCCTACACTGTTGTGATACTGCACTGAGATCTGATGAACAGATGTACTGTAAATAGGCAGCCACACTGCCTCCCCTTCACACAAGTTCAGCACTGCCGGATACTTCTGCACAATGCAGCCTGGTCCTAATGCCCACTATGTATTCCTGCAATGTGTACATGTACAGGCAACTTCACACTCAGCCAGTGGGACTCCTAAGGCAACCTTTATAAAATACTTATACGTTATGTAGTTATTTATATTTATAAGGTATATGTCTGAAAAATTGTAAATAGGCATTGAAAAGTACAAACAAATAATTAATATTCATTTGGGGCACAATAAAGAATTTAATATAATGATTATGTTGGGAGTTAAATTATTTGCTGCTGTAAAAGTGTACATAATAGTAATGACAATAAACTTCAGGCAAATAGCTAAATAGATTTAACTTGCTTAAGGATTTACATTTCTGCCTCTCCTGTTCTGAGAATAAAACAAAACTTCCTTCCCTAAATTGGGCTGTTATATTTCTGATGCGGTTCAGTTACACTTACAGGTCTTGTCCACCTATTCAGGGCTGTAACTGGACAATGAAAGGTGAAGCCGGAGACAGATAAGCTCATCCTTTGTCACTTTGCTCTCTCCTTCATGACCCTTGCACTGCTGCCCTGTTGCAGTAGCGATGCATTGGCCTCCACCAGTCTGCACTTTGTTGTAAAGGGACTACAAGTGGCACATACTATGGTATTTAAACTGATTGCAATAAAAAAGTATATGTAGAGATTATTTATGCTAGTGCATGACTGTGACAAGGCAGAGACCTTGCATAGAGTGCCCTCCCCCCCATAAAAACCCCTCAAATGACAACCCACTCGAATGATGGTTAAATGGCCGAAAGGCCTTTTATTAAAACATTTTCTCAAAACAATTAAAAATAGATAAACATTTTCCATAAATAACCAAACAAATAACCATAAATAACCAAATAGCAAATAAATAACATAAATAAAAAGTCACATAACAATGCAAATACAAAAATAACACATTTTCCTATAAACTTGACTCAATGAACCCACTCTCCTGGTTACTGGACCTTGAATGCCCCCTCTACTATACCCCAAACTTATTTGGGTCTGCACTGCTTTGATGTATATGCTTCCAGCCGCACCACAAGCTCAGGAACGATATCAGCAGCACTCGCAGTCCAATTTAACCAAGACCCATCAACTACCAATAACCAAATTCCATAAAGACCCATACCGAAGATGAGCCTCTCATCCCCACTGAAATAGACCAGAAAACCAACTTCCTTCGAGGACCTCACCACAGCCACAAAGCTCAACCTAAACAAGTCCCCACCATCACCCAAATACTAGGGAGGATGGGCGGGAAACTTTCTCCACTCTCCCCGTCCTGCCGAAGAATGATCCTCCCCTTCCGTTTCCCCCTCACTTTTCATTCCTATTCCCCCTCCCTCAACTACGTCACCCCCCCCACCACACTGCAAATTAGTTAACCCTAGCACTGCCTGCTCCCTACCCCTTCCCAGTCATGGAGGCCTTCCACTATCCTTTCACTACGTTCTCCTGCTCCAGGCCTCTCTTTATAGTGCACTCATTGATCCTAGTTTGCATTCCTTGCTACCCCAACCCCAGCTCACAACCGCATACCTCAAACCATTACATTGACACTCAACCAGCATACCAGTTTAAAAGGAGTCTAGCAATGGTAGCTATCCATAGACTACTTTACTGTGATGCCATGGGCCTGATTTATTACAGCTCTCCAAGACTTGAGAAGATACACTTTCATCAGTGTACCTAGGTGATCCAGCAAAACTGGAATGGATTTCTTAAAAGTCAGTTGCTATTTGTAAGCATATAATCTCCATCCTGGACCAGATCCATTCCAGGTGTACTGGATCACCGAGGTTCACTGATGGAGGTGTATCTTCTCCAGTCTTGAAGAGCTTTATTAAATAAGGCCCAATGTGTGTGTAATGTGTTAAAGATTCAAACTTAAAGAGTTTTGCAAAAAGTGTAATGACACATCACAGCCAATCATACATCACCTTTTACTGGTCTGAGGCCCTAGATTTAAATTTGATTGCTTGACATGGACCACTGCACTTTGCACTTCATCATTACACATAGATCTGTAATATTAAATAAACCCAGAAAAGCACAATGTCAGAATAGTTAGGCAATGATCTCATGCTTGAGCTGAAGGTTGGCTTGCATTGAAACCTAATCTAGCAGCTCCCTGTCTTGGATCAAATGGGGGTTTACGATGTTGCACTTTTATGTCACTAAACGGGGGACCTGGGAAAGAACCATTAATGTCTTAGAATACCTCTAGATTCATGGAAAGGATACGTGCATCCAATGGAAAGACAAAATCAAAACTATTTTTTAGTAAGGTATGTTTAAAGGGGACCTGTACTGTAGAAGAGTGCAAGAATTGGTCCTTACATTTCATTATAGGCTCCCTACAGAAGATCTTTTAAAAATTACTGACTAACCAAGTTTTGTTTTATGCTGTGTCTCATTATGGATATGGCCATCTTGGTAGAGTCATTGGGCCTGGCCCCTTAATGTTAGAGCTTCCCTCCGGATGACTGGTCATGATCAATGACCAATGATCCAGCAGCAGTTGAGAGGTGAAAGAAACATAAATCCACATATAAATAAAGTAGGAACAGGGTTTTCTTTGCACTGCATGATTTCAGGTACAGACTTCTCTCTATCTTTCCAGCAAAGAGACAGCACAATAGTAAGATCAGCAAATATTATTCCAAATCCATAGCAGTCAGAAGCACATGATCTCACACTGCACATATACAGCTATAAAGCTGTGGGCACAGGAGTGTACTGGTGCGTTTCAAGAGAAGTTCAAAACAAAAGTAATATCTTCAGGGTACTGCTTAGACACAATGAAACTTTCTAGATGATTCCTAAGAAATTTCTGAACTGTTTGTATTCAGGTTTGGTTTAGAAAGAAAAAAAGTTAACTTAACAATACAAGAATAAAGTAGAAACAGAATAGTGTATTATCTAGAACTGGGTTAGACCCCCTTTTGCCATTTTGGAATAGATTTAACAACATTTCTCAGGGATTTTGGTCCATATTGGCATGATAGCATTAACACAGTTGGTTTCATTGGATGCACATCAATGATGTGAAACTCCTTTTACACCCCATCCCAAAGGTGCGCTATTGGACTGAGAGCTGGTGACTGTGGAGGCTATTTGAGCATAGTAAACTTTTTGTTATGTTTAAGATAAAAGTTTGAGATGATCTGAACTTTGTGACATGGTGGAAGTAGCCATCAGAAGATGGGTAATCCCTGGTCATAAAGGGATGGACATGGTCAGCAACAATACTAAGGTAGGCTGTAGCATTTAAATGATGCTCAATTTGTAGCTCTTCTGGGCAGGGTCCTCTCCTCACCCTGTGTTATTATTTGTAACTGTATGTAATTTGCAACCCCTACTGTTTATTATTAATAATAATAATATTAATAAGAAGAAAATATCCACAACACCGCTATATAACCAACAACAGCCTGAACTGTTGACACAAGGCAGGATGGATCCATGCTTTCATGTTGCTGATGCAAAATTCTGACCCGACCTTCTGAATGCCCTAGCAAAAATTAAGACTAATCAGACCAATTAATGTAGCCCATCTTCTTCAAAGTTTACTACGTTGTGTGTTCATAGATACTGTTCTGTATACCTTAGTTGCAGCAAATGTTTTTTTCAGTAGACATAGTTATACGTGAAAATGCAGTAAACATGCCACATTCAAAGTTGCCTAAATCCCTTTTCTTCTACATTCTGAAGATCAGTGTGATCTTCAGAAAGTCGTTTTGATAATGTCTACATACCTAAATGAACTTTGTTGTTGCAGCTTAACAGGTGTACCTAATGAAGTGGTCAGTGAGTCTATAAAGAACAAATAAATATCAAGAATGAGTACACACAGATCATACTACATATACAGAAGCATATGGTACATTTTTTTTTTTTTTTTTATCCAGTTGGGGAGATTTTTCTTCACTTCCTGTCCCTTTGATACTTGTAAAAAAAACAGGTTATGTGGTTGTTACCAACGCAGAAAGCCACATATAGCAGAAAGTAAGAAATGCTGCTGACCATAACATTGATGTCAATGAAAACCTTAAATGTCAAATTCTGAAACAAATGAATTTGTCAGCTACTCATATTAATAATTCATATTAAATATTTTGATGTTTTTTGTTAATGTTGTATAAGTATATAATAGAACCCTAATAATTAATTCTAATAATTGCATATATCTGAGCTTTAATGGGATATACTTCAGTTTTTTTACTACTAATGAAGCTGCAACAGCAGCAGGTTAAGGAGTAATGGCCTTTTTAAACTGATATGCAATTTAAAAGTAAAGAAAAATTTGTTGAGTGAAACAAGCTAATACATATTTTCGGTGGTCTATGTCAGTTCGGCAAACTCCGGCCTTTAGGCCCGATACGGCCTAGCCAGTAGTCCGTTCCGGCCTAGCGCCCCCCCCCGGGTCGATCGGCCTAACCCCATCTGGCCTAATCACATCAGGTCTGCAACCCGCGGCTCTTGAGCCTCCTTTTCATGCCTCCCTTCACTATTTACTGCGGCCGGCGTTAACACTTCTGTCGCCGGGGGTAAGAGGACATTTCCCTACAGGGGCGTTCCTGGTGGGGGCAGAGCCATCAGCGTGGGACTTGCGCTCCAGAAATGGCCTAATAGCCAAAAAAGTTTGCTGACCCCTGGTCTATGTTATGCACAATTTTGTCTTACTATATTGTATCCTTGCAATAGATAGAGGAATTGAGAAGCTAGAGATGTAGAGAAGTGTTGGAATGCCAGGATGTTCCCCATCAGGGCATTTTACACTAACAATGTCTGGGAATCTGTGATTTGAGGCTTCAATTGAAGGAAATTTGATTTTTTCAACCACTGCATTGGTAAGATTGTTGAATGCAGTACCTAATAGGTGGAGTAGGACATTTTTTGAGAATGGGGGAGTGACAGTGCTGGGTGCTGATATGTCCCTATATAGTGACTGTATAGTAACTTTTTCAAAATAGATTATTATCCTAATTTCTGTTTTAAAAACCTAGAAAACAATCTAGTTGTCTATTGTATTACCTAGAAAATGATACAAGGGATATAATCAGTTGGTACTAGTAGGGTGAGATCTCAAAAATAAGAGAACATTTTTTTTACATAGAGTGATAGGTTGCTGAGCCAACAGTTTAACAAATGTATAAAAAAGGAGAAAACAAACAGGAAGAACGTCTCTTTACAGCAACATCTGTAGTTTAAAATATTAATTACATTGAATAATTCATAACTAATACAGTGTAAGGCCCTGGTCAGTACCAGTATTCTCCAGACACCAGTCCCCCAATCTAACACTTTCACCTAAAGCAGCCCCCGCTCAGCCTCAAGAGACTGGTTCCAGCTCCCAGCACTCGTTTGCCCCCAGGACTTAGTGAGCAAGGAATAGTGTCTGGGGATGGGCCGGCAGCTGACCAGGAGCCCACAGATACACAGTACAGAATTACCAGGGAACCAGAGAACAAGCCGAAGTCAAACACAAGAGATCAGTCCACCAAACGAGGTACAAAGGAAAAGGCACAAGCAGAGTCAGAGTCACAGGCAAAGGTTGGTCCAGGCTGAGGTCAAGCGGCAAAGGTTGTCAGGCAAAGGTCAGCAACAGAAAACCACTCAAGCACAGATAAGCCCAGCTAATGCTGTAACAGGAACTGGTGACTGTGAGCAGAGAGGCTTTAAAGTCCCAGCAGCCAATAGCAGTTTAGGGCTAAGTCAGGAGCTGATCAGCTTCTAGAATCTACTTCAGCTGTGTACAGCCTAACAATGGATGCTGGGGATGCCATAAATTCATCAGGCTGCACGGCTAAATGTATGCAGGGGCTGCTGCAAATGACATCTTCGGACAGAACAAACAGTGTTTTATATTGCAATGGCACACAGCACAGAGTTGTCAGCCAATAGAGTATCTCCTAACATACAGAGATTTGCTAATAATGTAAAGAATGCATACAAACTTGTCCTTTTGTATACAAAAAAGCAATAACCACACATGATCGATAAGTGCTCCTTATCCCCGCTACGTTTCGCCATTAGGCTTTATCAGGGGACTTCACAGTATAATTAGATATAATTAGTTGGTATGGGATAGTTCTCATGTTTGTTTTATATCAATTGATTTTACATTGTCCTGATTGTCAGATTTGGAAGTTCCAAAAACCCTCCCAGGGCAGACTGGGCTCATCTGTTGGGTATTTGGTTTAAGATGTCGTCTTATTTGGTTTAGATGTTCCATACAGTTTCACATTAAAATTGGCAAAATGTTTTCTAACACATTTCCTATAGTAGAAGACTGTTCATTCTTACCTATCTAGAGGACAATCTTTGGACCAATAGGGATTCCATACTACTGTACTGCACTGTGGCTTCTCCTACCAGCTGCCACTTTATTAAAGAACACAGGGGCTGTTAGATGGAACCACAACAAGTGTGCAGTGAAGGATATTTCCAGTGTTGAATGCAACGTTTCTCATAGAAGCAGTAACTTTGTAAATAGCATCACTCCAAGTCATCACCCTCCAAAGAGGTAAATATAAATGATGTTCTCTATATGACATGTGAAAAAAATTATTGCCAACAGAGTCACTTTAATTAGCCAGTGGTTTTGCAGTTGCAGCGTTTCAGTGGTCAATATACCCACTGTCCATGGTACTGAAAACATATATCTTTAGCTGTGTTTTATTAATACTATAGTTATCATTCAATGCATTAATAGGTCAGCACAAGAACATCAGTAAATTACACATTTGGGTTTTATTCTAAAATTGATAAACACACATAACAATATTAAATTAAATAGCAGGGAAGGAACCATACAATCTTTTACAATCTTTACGAATTTGCCCTTTTCATTGGTGTGTGACGTGGGGCATATATAAACACTGCTGCTTATTTCTAAAAGACAAGTATAATGCATTATATTTGGTTTATTATAAAATCTCACTGAGGAAAAACAAAACCACATTCCCCCCACCTGCCCTTACCAATTCATACAATTGTTGCCTACCTTCTGTAGCTGGACCAGGACTGATATAGAAGTCCCTTTAAGTCGCTGGTTCTGGGTGCAGGGGAATGGTAATTCAGGAAACGTTAGGGAAACATGGCTTGTATATTGATGATGGCGTTTACAAAATGTTAGCAGCTTGTTAAGAGCCTTATAAACCTTTGCCATCTCTTACTGAATTCCTGCGCATGCCTAAAATATTAGGTATAAGGTGTAGTATGCTAAGATTATGCAGTATGTATGAGAAGGGAATGTATGTAGAAAAAAAAACATGAGCCTAACTTGATTAGTTTATTAAATATTTTATTTTGTTAAGTTTCCAAGGGGAAATATACATTTTGCTTACTGTAAAGAAACGCCTGAAAGAATAGTTAAGGTCATGTTTTAAAGTTTTTTTGACCAGTGCCATACTGCCCATATGGCCCTTGTTAGCTGGTTTGGTGGATGGTTTTTGCCAAATTCAGAAAGGTGGTGACAGCTGTACTATCCAAAATAGGAATTTACCAATATTCATCACAATCATAAAGTTAAAAAGGAAACTTGACTTGGCCTGGGAACTGATGACCTGATGACATAAACACACTGATAAGTAACTTCTCCTATTGTTTTCCTAATGCTTGTTTTGTCTTCAGTGCCTGGATTTCATTCCTTCTCCAAAACACTTGTGTATGTAGAAAACACATTAAGTTAATTCTGTAGCAATCTACCATGTTGGTTTGAACCAGCTCATGTGAGAACGTGCTCTACGTTTTCTCTAGTCATTTCAATACTATATATATATATATATATATATATATATATATACAGTTAATTTTAAATTAAACATCTCAGATGCAGTTGAACTGCAGACTTTCAGTTTTAATTGAGTGGGTTGAACAAAAAGATTGCATAAAAATGTGAGGAACTAAACCCTCACATTGATACAGGAATTGGAATAGATGATTTTACTAACAACAAATGTTAACACAGCATAATAATATCAATCTCTATTAACACCCATGTTTTGCATTTTATATATTAAATGTAGCATTATTTTCATGAAACTTTCATTTGCCTTCTTTTTATTTATACATTTTCATTTTTTACATAAATATGAGTTCTTTATATGTTGTTTAAAACATACATTTGAGGTGAATATTCCCAGCAAAAAAGAAAAGAAACGTTACAGAATTTGTAAAACAAGCGTATCTTGTATATTTTGGTATTAAACTGGGGGACTATGATAAGTATTGGGCTCCCCATATGGTATGCAAAACTTGTGTAGAGTGTCTACGTCAGTGACACTCCCTGGTATTCCTGTATCCGACATGGAGGGTATACAGGGATTGGAGTGTAATCCAGGAGTTAGCAGTGGAAGTGAATATGGAGGAAGTGTTTCATCAAACCAGCAGTTCTCCCAAGAAGAGCTCAATGATTTAATATGTGACCTAAGTCTGTCAAAACAAGCATCTGAACTTTTAGCATCCAGACTAAAAGAAAAGAACTGTCTGAGACCGGAAGTTAAAATAACGTTTTATAGAACAAGAGAGGTGACACTCCTACCATATTTCAGTGAAGATGGAGACTCCGTGTACTGTTGTAACATCCCTGGACTACTAGCCCATATGGGAGTACCAGAATACCGAGCAGAAGACTGGCGGCTTTTCATAAACAGTTCCACTCGAAATTTGAATTTTGTTTTCTTACAAACTTGGAATAGATCTGGTCCAGGATTCAAAATATTTGCTAGCAAATAGAAAATGACTTTGAAGAAATCCATTCTAGGTTTGCTGGATCACCCAGCTTCACTGGTGAAAGTGTATCCTCTCCAGCCTAGGAGAGCTTTAATAAATCCGGCCCAAAGTTGGGAATAATGAAGCAGTTTGTTAGAGCTCTGAACAAGGACGGTGATTGCTTCAATTACATTAGTAGATTCTTTCCTGTATTGAGTACTGAAAAATTAAAAACAAGAATCTTTGATGGACCCCAGATTCGGAAACTGATAAATGATTCAAATTTCATGAGTTACATGGCTGATACTGAAGCTTCTGCCTGGCACAGCTATGTCATGGTTATCAAGAACTTCTTGGGTAACCATAAAACACAAAATTATGAAGAACTGGTACAAACTTTGCTCTTAACTTTAAAAATGTGGGTGTTACTATGAGCATTAAGGTACACTATCTCCATAGCCATTTGCAAAAATTTGCAGAAAACCTTGGCGATTTCAGTGAGGAACAAGGGGAGAATTTCCATCAAGATATAAAGGTGATGGAAGAAAGGTATCAGGGCAGATGGGAGAGACACATGATAGAAGACTACTGCTGGAGCCTTCAACGTGATTGTCACAACCTAAAATGACTTTAACCTCCTTAGCGGTTCATTTCTTTCCGGTTTTATATGTCTAAGCGGTACATTGTTTTTCATGAAAATGTATTTTACAGTATAATATAATAGAATGAGTACAATGAAGTTTGAAACACAAAATCATGTAAAAATAAAAAACTGAATAAATTAAAAAATCTATATATTTTAAAAAATTTAATTAAAAAAAAAAATTACATATTATACTTATACTAATATATATACTGTAAAATAAATGTTCTTGAAAACAATGTACTGCTTTTACACATATAAATCTAATGTATTGCATTCAATACAGTTATTTTGTATTGAATGCAATACAAATGGATTTTGAATTTCCCGCCCCGCCGGCAACGTACACACGCACTGGCGTCACCGGGAACTCCCCGGTGACTCATCAGGTACAGAAGTCGGCCGGAGCAAGAAGAAAGAGGACAGAGATTGCAGCGATGAATGACGCGGGTCGCCGGCGAATCAGGTAAGGCTGTATTTACTATTACTTCCCATAGGTTTACCTACCCTGAGTGTGACTCGGGGTTACCGCTTTCAGTAACTTTTTTTCTACCCCGAGTCACACTCGGGGTTACCGGTAGGGAGGTTTATCTGTTTGGCAAGAAAATTTTTGTTGACCAGTGTTATTATTTTACTATTATTATTCTATATCTATGTCTACTTTCATTTAGAGATATGTTTTCATTTCCAAATTAAGTAGTGGCAGGTTTTCTCATAAACCTTTTTTGTTTACTAAACACTCCTTGTCCCCTGGGAATAGGTAACTGACATTGAAACACATAGACCTTGGACATCCTCCACCAGGTAATGTTTCAGTGAACTTCAAATCCACTGCTTTATAAATAGATCAATATGACACAATTGATGATTTTTTTACCACCTGTGCACCTTGCTCTTCTCTATTGAAGTATCTTTTTTGTGTAATTTTTTTTTTAATTAGATAAGAGTTTTATACAGAAAGTTACAATGAACATAAGTAAAAATATGAACAAAGAAAAGGATAGGAGAATAGGAAGAAGACCACATGGTAAAAGAAACTGAATTCTCACTTACTTTACATCTCCATTGGGTAAAGAAGTAGAGCATTATGGCATTATGGCACAAAATATTAGGTATAAATATTTCTAAATGGGCAGTAAGTTTGCCAGTGACTGAAATCTTTTAGAAACAAAAATAAAGCAAGAGTTTCCTTTAAATGCACATTTCACAGTGTATAGATCCAGCCAATACTACAGCAAACTGGAAAATAAACTGAAAAGCAGAATCATAGTTTCACAACACTGTAAAATGAGTGAAGTTGGCAGGTAAGGTAATCTCTTTGTAAAAGCAGTACACATTAAATGCAATAGCAATAAGTGTAAGGAAAGTACAAAGTTATCTGTGCACAAAAGCCCATATTTTCCCTTCTGGAATGCCAGTAATCGATGGCAACCTGTCAGTAATATTTCTAAAACTTCTCATTTATGAAACTGTGGATCAATGTGCTATGGATCCTTTGGCCTGGGAAGGGTGAACTTGGACTGAATTAGGCAGCTAGATGTGCCGCCAGTAAAAGTGCTGTTCCTAACTCTTCCTGAAGGAAAAATATGTATTATAAGATAAATCCAGAGGGAGAACACTGGAAGTACACCAGATCTAATCACAAAAATGAAATGTATTACTCAGAAATGACCTCTAAAAGCCATTTTACTATTTTTATTGTTATTTTTTTAATGTGAGGTTTGTTACACAAAGAATCAGACTGAAATTGTAAATCGTGCTGCCCTGGGCACATGTGAGTGCAAGACTCCTAACTGGCCCTGATTTGGATGGATTGTCTCACTTTCGGATCCCAGTCCCTCTGTCCTCCTCCATTGTTTCCCTTTATAGAAGATTATTTATACCTCTTAAAAATGTTATTATTCATCTATTAATAGGTGTTATTTTGTACTAAACATGTCATCCAGCCTCTTAATTATCTCACTATTTCAAAGATAGATAGAAAGAATATGTAGTTGTAAAAAAGTGCTTGTTGTTTTAATCAATCATTTGTTGGATACTGTTTTTTATACTTTATAAAATAGGAGCATAGCAGGGATGTGTCATTGTGAGCTAAACAGTTACCCAAAAATTTAGAAGATATGTGAGTGGTGATGCCCTTTTATACAGAACCCATCCCTGTTGTCACCAACATGTTAAAGTATATCTCCAACCAAAATGTTTTATTTATTTTTGAAGAGAGTTGCAAAAGAGTAAGAGAATAGAACAGTGACTGCAACCCTGCAAAATTGCAAATTTGCAGTGCATACAAGGCCGACCAGACTCAGTGGACTTTGGTTCAGCTTTGAAGCCTTGTGAATTTAGATTAATTTGTAAAATTAGACTTGGTTGCTGCATTTTTTTACTGCTGACCAAACAACCTTTTGCTTAGGCTAGAAGCTGTTTAATACTGATACATAGCACACTTAACCTTACATTAGAGTATATTTTCTCAATTTCATTTAGGATTCCTAATTGGGTAAAATGAGCAATACCTAATAAAAATGTCATATACTTAATATTATGCCTCCTAAACATTCCCATAAAAATTAATATACACTCGCACACATTTAGACTTATTAATGGATAGTAGAAAATAGTGCAAATGGCAAGCAGATTTTAGTTTACAGAAGTCAGATTAAACCCATGTGCTTTTGTAATAACTTGAAAAAAATGAAACACAAAACATTGGGGAAAATAACAAGGCCAGTCATTATTACATAACACAGCTCAGATTTTTTTTGGGAACATCTAAAATTATTTTTGGATTTGGGATAGCAAAAACAAAAGTTGGTAACAAAGTGGAAAAAAGAAATAATGTGTTTTACTACTCCTAACATCTTTGTTGACTGAAAAAAACTATGAAATGACTGTCCTTTTGGCAGCTGCATTTGAGTTGAATCATACAAATACGTAATTGCACCCCGTCTTCCCTTTGACCTCACCCATGAACTCACCACCTGGGGTACCTTGTCTATTTGTGAGGGCATGTTTGAATTAAATTAAATATAATATCTTGGCAAAGCCAGCCACGTATATCTTCAAAGAGCAACATAGCCCCCCTTTTTTCCAGGCACCCAATTCCTTTCCTCAGCCACACAATCCTCACCAAATACATATTCCCAACTACTCAAATACACATTCCACCTCCTAAATTGTATGTCCCCCACTCCTAATTCACATTTGCATACATGCAGCTACATATTATATCAGTATCATACAGCCCATATCCAGATCCTGACTTTCTCACACTGGTGCAGGAAGAGTTTCCAGGCACTCCCAGTTGTAGCAGCATATGCACAGGGTACAAGGGCAGAACAGCAGACAGAGAAGGTGCTAAACAATTCATTTTTATATTTTCTTTTTAGACCATGTCTCAAAAAAGGGGCTCTCCGATGCCAGGTCCTCCACCATAGTCCCATGCTTTCCCTTATTTGAAGGGACCATGCTTCTTTTGGAACCAAACCTGTGTCCTCCTTTAAATTTTTCCATGTATTTGAGTAGCTCCAATTTATTACAGAGGACTTTACAATGTCCATTGTGGTATCACTAACAGTCCTTCAAATGGCTTACAGTCTAATGTTGCTCCCATATTTGTGTCAATAACACAGTTTAACGCCAATTTTTTGAGGGTAAGCCAATTAACTTAACTGAATGTTTTTTTTTTTTTTTTATGTGGGAGGAAACCAGAAGCCCGGAGGAAACCCACACAAACACAGGGAGAACACATAAACTCCCTGCAGATAACATTGTGGCTGAGATTCAAACCTGTGACCTAGCTCTGGCTGAGATTCAAACCTGTGATCTAGCACTACAATGGTAAGAGTGCTAGCCACTAAGCAAACCATTCTGCTCCTTTTCCTCCTGCAATGTTCCTCTGATATAATTGATATATATAGACCTCTATAAAACAACCAAACAGTTAATGCACTCTGTTGGGGAGGATAACGTCAATGCACCACTGCTTGGTTTCTGGTTTCTTGGCTTGCAGTAAAATATTCTGAAAATTCTGGTAAAACTTGTCATGCATGTTCAAAACAAATGAAGGTTAAATAGTTCTAATATTTAGTTCCATATGCAGTCTGATCAACTTGAATTCTGGCTTGTAGTTCCAGCGAAATACTTTAGTGACACAGTTTTTTGTGAATTATTCTGCCAAAAGAACTTGCTGAACTTCCAGTGATCCTAATGTTCAATAGAAAGTCCATTTATTCATATTATTATACCATTTATCATTACACTTCACTGTTCTGCCAAGTTTCCATGTGCATAGACAATTTTTTACCTAAATAACTGGATAATTTACATTTGGAAGCGTGGAACATAATTAAAGTTATTTCATTTGGGTACATTTACACATTTTTAATAGCACTCTTTGTACTTTATCTCCTGTGTTACTACTTATATGCACCAATTTTTTCCCTGTAAAATATAATAACAGCCTAGATTGACCTCACCTCGCAAGACCTTTTTTTTGTTTATTCCATTAAAGCTGAAATTTAGATACAATATTAGACAATTGTGGCCTGGTATTAGCTTCCTGCAGGGTCTGTACAGGTCAGACTAGGCGAGGATCAAGTAAGGGTTGTGCTTATTTGCAAAGCTTTTTTACATTTAGAATAGATGGAGACAAATTCAGTCCATGGCAGGTAAAACAGTAGTTAGTTTGCCTGGAGTTTGTGTTTAAAGGATATGTAGAAAAGCATGGGTGGTGAGACCGGGGAGGGGGCTCTACAATATTTATGCTTAATGAGTGGTGTGAGGAGGAATCAATATGACTAGTTAATGAATTACTTATAAGTGCTTTTAGTTAAGGTGTTGCATGCAGTGTAGGCTTGATTGTTTTATTATCCTGTGGATATTCTGCTCAAAGACACAACAATGTCTCCAAGTATGCATCAAACATGTCAAAACTGATTGAGAATCAAGGAGTTGCACACCATGCATGACCAGCCTGAAATGTTTGTTGTGCTTCAAATAAAGTACAATCAGTATAAAACATAAGCTATGCATTTGGTGGGCTCCAAAGATCCCTGTTTATCAGGGCTGTGTGTACTGTAAGACTTTCATCTCAGGAAGTCTTTCTCAACTTTGTACCTCTGAGGAACCCTTTAAATATTTTTAGGTTTCAGGGAAACCCCTACTATAATCAATCTTTTGGGAGTCAATTGGAAATTGGTGACCAGTAGAAAGAATGACCCTTCTTAATGTTGTGGCTTAAATACAACTAAAATGAGAACTAAAGACATCATTATAATCTTGCAGTTGGTTCTACCAAGTAGTTTTGGCCCCAGAACTATGCAGGTATCATAAAATGGGAGGTCAAAGAGCATAGATCAGGGAACCCCTGGCAACTTCTGGAGGAACCCTAGGGTTCCACGAAAACCTGGTTGAGAAAAGCTGATCTAAAGGTTTTAGTGGAGGATATAATATAACGTGTGAAAAACAAAATAATGTGATTCAGTATTAGGCATTGATTTAGGTGGGTATTTTCCAGATAAAATATATCTAGTAATAATTAGTCACATTCAACTGGTCTTGTTCTCAAGATTAGTTAGATATAACTATTTACAACAAGATATACAATGATCTGGATAAATAAGAAACTTCACAATCATTTCAAGTTGAAAGTTGTACAGCATAAGAGTCTGTTCAATGAAAATACTATGGAGCTTATTAGAACTTATATGCGCAAATGAATCTTTAATAACCTTATTTCATGGATGGGACTTCTGAAAATATGACCTATTTTGCATACATTAGAAATGAATGGGCTTGTTCTGAGGAAGTAAGGAAGGTGTTGTTACTAACCATCTGGTTTAGCCAATGACTGCATCACTATTGATTGAGTACAGCCAGGGAACTAATTTTTGCAGATGGGGGTCACTGGCAGACACTTTATTCTAGTTTAGCTTTTAGTTGACCTGGTCGCTGTATATTCCATCACCATTGTGAATTGCCCTTTTATCTTCTTTTCCCTTTTATTCACCCTTTTTTCCCCAATAGAATTGTCAAGCATGTTTCCATTGAATTAATTAATACTACTGTTTGGCAAATGTAAAATATGTCAAAGTCATCAAGTACAGATACAAGCAGTTACCTTTTCAGTCTACGTGTGAACTAAAGCCAAGGCAAGCTGCCATTTCCTTGCAGATATTATGAAGTGTAGAAGATTTGGTACATTTATTCTAATTGAGAAAAACATAATAGGTGTCAGATTATCTACTAGTATACAATTGTATAAAAATCCAGGGCTGCATTAAAATATTGTTAGACCAAGACAAGGATCCACAGGGGTCTTATATGACATTTTATAGGAAATAGGATCTGATGTGAGGGGAATTTAAATACTACAGTTTCTTAAAATCTATTCAATACTAATTTATATTTAATTGGAATATAAACATCCAGTTCCCTGTTCTCTTGCAGAGAATGATGAGCAGTTTCAAAACAAAAAACATCACTGAAAAGTAAGTGATAAATAATATAGTTGGGCAGAAATACATATTTAGTTAAGCTCTGCAAAATGTACACATACTGCTCACTTGCTCAGGTTTTGCCTCTGCAAGTACACAATAATACATGTGTATCCAGGATCCCTCTAACTTCCCGTGTAAGCTGACAACAGAAAGCGCTACCCCTCTTGTGGACTAAGGAACACTCCCTACCCTTTTTATCCCTATAAAATAAGGTGAAGGTATTCTGTGGTCTACAGAGGACATATAGGTAGGACTAACTGCTATTTACCTGGCCTACCTAGGCCCCTAGGATCTCAGGACAGAAATGTTCTGTCTTCCTTAGCTTCTAGACATCGGCTGTTAAGGGTTTTCACTCCGGTTTCAGTTCTCCACACATATATCCTGTTTGATGGGACCATCTGAAAAGGCACCAAATGTCACTATAGTTCAAAAGAAAATGCACCAGGACAGTGATTGCTGTTTACCTTGCTATGGCCGGGTCCCTCACCTGTTACAGAAGGTTACCAACCATCTCGACCTAGGGAGAATCAGAATCTAGAACAGTCTAGCACATTCTAATGTTAACCCCTTACACAGCCCCCCATACTGAGCATACATCCAACAAAATATTGTGAAAGGGCAGGTAAGTTTGGTATATAGCAGATGTGACATGGCCGGTCCATTTTTTAAATAAAGATGCTTGTCTGTTTATATGTTTTGCTTTACAGATTTAGTTCCGCATTAAATAGTTTATCCACACACAGTTTTTGCTGACGTTCATGCCACTACCTTATCAAATAGTCTTCCAGATTGACATTTCTGAGCTTTCCTTGAAGTGGAACTAAACTTGATGCCATCTTTTTTCTTCTTCTCTTCCTGATTATGATCTTCATACATCTTGATTTGCCAGCCAGGGACAACATAATTTCTGCACATGAGTGCAGAAGTTCTTGCAGTTCTTGCAGGGGAAGTTGGGATGAACTGGGTAACCTGGCAAACTACGCTGAGCTGTGCATCTGCATGAATCGGTGAGCAGGCAAGTAAGAAAGCTTATTGCAGACGGGACATTGCCTGCAATAAAACTCCGCCTGTTTCCAATTTTCTTTTTTTTTTTTTTAAACATTATTTCAAAGGGATAAAGAAAAATAAGTAAGGATAGGGAAGCACTAGTGCAATACCAATACCAACCCATAAATAACAATCAAAAATGTGCAAGCTTTGCAATTGCATGTACAATAAGTCTTTCAATTATGGTACATACCAATAACCAAACTTAGAACCTTTAAACTGACTTGTAAGTTTTTAAAATGGACACATGTGTAGAATAAAAGGGTATGGGGGGGGGGGGGGATATGCCTTAGCAGTAGGGAACTGTGGGGTTAAGGGAGCCTTGCAAATGTGAGTGTAGGTGCCTGATTCCAAATTTCTAAGGTGGAACTTTAGTTGAACTTTAAGAGTAATTTTGATCAGCAATGAAACTTTATACAATTTTTAGTTGTATAAAAGTCTAAAAAACATTGTTTGGTAATACAGGGAGGAGTTATAAAAATTTGGGAAGTTTTATTTTCCATCTGTGTCTTGGAGTTCGGTTTTAAATAGTAAATATGCTGCAGACTGTTGCTGCTTCACACTACAGACACATGACACTCTTTCTTGACGTTTATTACTACCAAACAATGGCCCTCTTGTATTCAGCCGAATGTACAATGTCACTTTAAGTTTAAGCTATAGGAATACAACTTTTCCTTTTACAATTCAGGAGTGACTAGTGACTTTCTTATTATTGTGATTGCAGCATATTTAACCTCTGGTAACCAGGAGCACCTGCTTTGCGTTTATGTGCCATAAGATGAAGGCATATTAATGATGTCATCATTGTGGAGGTTGAATTAAGCTCACCATGGAAACTAAATAAACAGGGCCTATTCCAAAAATACGAATATTGGAAAAAGAGCACTTTCTAACGGTTAAAGCACTATTCACGCAGTTGCCAGCACTTGGATTCTGCCTCATTTATTAAAAAAAGACCCTATTTGATCTTGAAGCATTCTCATTTGACTTTTAAAACATCTGAATCTGCTTTCATCATTTGCTTGTTGGAGCAGGAACCAGCTGGAACAATTAAAGTACAAATGGCGTACTGTAGATGCCAGAACTGCTTGAAACCTCACTCCTGCTTGAGACAATTTACTATGGGTTTCACAAACATTTTCGGTCCATTTACTGTCTGCCCTGCTAGTTCAAGTGATGTGTTTCATTCTAATTTTATTGTATGCCACAATAAAAATGAAATGCACTATGTTTTAAAATTGGTCCATTTATTGTACAGAAAGCTGGCACACGTCATTCCGTTTATGCAGTTTCATGTACAGAATGAAATGTTTTATGGTGTAAGACAAGGTTTGGTGAAAGGTTATAGAGGCAGCTGCTTTTCCAGTACGAATGGTACACTCCAGGCAACTTGTTTCACTTTGTTGTAGGCGTCCTCAAGCACACATAGTAGAAAAAATAATAAACACATATCCTTTGGCCCTGCTCACCCACCATATTAGTAATGCCCAAAAACAATAATCAGTGAAGTGTGAACGGAAACATTTCTTCATCATTTGTGCAAAAAAGGTGACGTACACTGTTCTTTTTAATGGATCTAGACCACACACTTTAAGGCTGCACACACATGTCAGATAATCACAAGACAATTGTGTGACTTATATGACATGTGTAAAGTTCCCCTTACGTCATTCATTGTGCTGGATCAATTAACTACTCATCAGGAGCAACAGCTATGCATGTCTATGGAGGAGAGCACAGCAGGGTGCCGCTTGCTTGTCCCCCCCCCCCATTGCTCTCAATTTGCATGTGGGTATGATACTGACTTATCACTGCACTATATATACACATATAGAGCTATATAATTGTATGAATTTGGGTGTTTTCTGTGAATCATGATGTTGTTTATTCTGGTTATATATTCAATCATATATTTAGATATTGCTACAGATATGCGATATCTATTACAAATTATTACTATTATTAATCACAGACTAATGTATTATTAAATAATATATTATTAGTAGTCTCTGCTGAGGTTTAGTTTCCAGTGGAGCTTGCATGGTGATGGAAAAAGTATTGAGACAATACTAAACACATAGGACCTCAAAGTCTTCTTTCACACTGACAGCAACTATTGCACAAAGGAAATCTCTGGGAGCCACTGAGCCATCTTAAATGCAATTGGAATATACAGCAAAGGTCTGAAATCAAAGCTTAAAATTCTTCAAACATCTTCCTTAAGTACATGCTTGCTAGATGTAGCAGGAAAGATAATTGATTAACATTAAGGCCCCTTGTATTTTATGCATGAATAGTAGTAGAGCAGCGTCATCAGAACTTACCTTAGATCTCATCTGGGATTGTTTGGCCAAACTGGTACAAAAATTGATTTTAAATGTCGTTTTAGATTGACACCAAGTATTAGCATAAACTTTCTACTGGTTTGTCCTGGTCTCTATTGAGTAACTGCAGTAACCAAATGAACCAGAATAAATAAAAAAGGGGGGTAACGGTGCACAGTGATGGGGATTGGTCATTATATGTTGTTGTTTGTAGGGCAACAAGGAAAAAATGCAAATCCATAATTTTACAGCTTTGTTTGATGCCTCCATTTTTTCCCACAATAGAGACACAAAATGGTTGTTATACCAAGTGGGTCAATGGCCCACTAAAGAAAAATCAGTGTCCTTTAGGAACAGTACAAACTGTAACTGCAAATATACACATATATTTTTTTCACAGAAAGTAGTTGTGACTAGTGACACACATCACACAGTCCCCTTAAAACTGTACAAGGCGTTACTTGCAACTCTTTTCAAGGTGATGGACAGTACATCTAAGGTTTTACTACAAGCAAAATCTACCTTACAATAAAAAATAAAAAAATATATATATTTGTGCAGACACAAGTGCTTTATATACTGTATTTATCACTAAAAATGTACACATAGGTAATGTTAAAATTTAAATTCCTATTTACTATCAAATACAGAATCAGGCTGACCCATTACTGATTTCCACCCAAAAATAACACTAAAATACCATAACAAAGTGGTTTCCACTGGTTTGGATTACAGATGTGGAGAGGACGTATCATTCTTTACACTTTTATTCTTCAGAGTTTTCTCCTTCCTTGCTAATTAGAAAAAGAATCCATGACTCACTTATTGGACTGGAAACGCTAGTGCCATCAGAGTACTTTTATTAGGTGTGGGCGATTTCTTCCCAGGATAATATCTGATACTTTATTTTACTGACTAATGTATTCCATATTTTTCAGCACTTGGTAAGTAAAAGCTTCTCTATATCATCTGTTTTTCTACTTTAAACATCATAACAAACAGTTTTAGAGATGATCAAATGTTAAATTTATAACACAAGACAATGAACCATTTACAATTCATATTTCTTGAATGAGAGGCTGTTATTCTGTCTTGTAAAAATATATAGCTACTAAAATGCTATGCTAGAGGCGCAGTATACTGGCTGGTAGGTGCAGTTTAGGAGCACTAGAAATGAGTTACCCAAAAAGAAAAAAAATATACAGTATGTAAAATATATTACTAACTAGCTGATTACTCGGTGTTGCCCGAGTGATCAAACAAAGCTTTAGTGTTAAATCAAAGATATGTTTTTTTTTACAGGTTTTAAAAGTATACAAATATTATAATGTAAAATCTTTGACAAATTGACTATAATAATATTTTAACACAAAACATGATTTTAAACAACATTTTTAGTTTCACCTCCAGGAGCAAGAATAAATACATTTTTGGGCGCACCCACCCTTGAGCAAGCAACATAAAGTTGTCCGTGGGAGAAACAGCGCTCTCAAATCCACTCACCAGTACGTAATAGTTTGCCTCTGTGGCTTGTTGATTGTGATAGAGAATGCAAGTCTCACTGGAATTTGTAATCTCTTAAATTGAAAAGGGGGATCCATGGGAATGAGTGGTATCCATGGGATAAAAACTGTTTAATTCACCCCCTCCCTTTCCTGTTAAGATAGTGGCTTCAATTACACTGGCCAGCAGCTTCTTACCACAAAGCCTTGTGCCATTGCAAAGTTTTGGTGGTCGAGGTTGCATAGTAAAACAATTGGAGAGCCAACTTTAAGTAAAAGAAGATGCGGTTGTAATCCAGCCGGTTCAAGTGAGTTTAGGAATTCTGTTGGGAATCGGCATCTACTACGGTATCAATAGACTTGTATTCAGTGACTACGCCTGGTAACATGGCAAGTATTTGATTGTTTATTTCGTGGACTTCTTCATTTTTAGCAGCAAGAATGACCCTCTCTCGCAACCAGTTGAAATTGTGATAGTTTTGTAAAACTGCTGGATAGACTGCATCTATTAGCTCTGCAATGGACGACACCAGATTACAGAAATCGTATAGCAATTTTATTTTGCCAGAAGACTCAACTAGTAACCTACCTTCTCAGATTTCAAGTAGTTTTTTAGAGAACATTGGAGCACTTTCATCCCCCAGATGTACTCTCATGTTTTGCTTTAAAGTTATCTGTTACACATGTCTCCACAAAGATGAATGTTTTAAACATGCAAGGATCTCATCAGCCGCTGTTGACTTTGGGATAACAGGCATTGTTTGACAAAAGTCTCCACAAAGGAGTACCAGAGCACCCCCAATCACATTGTCATTTCCTCTCAGATCACTCAGAGTGACATGAAGGGCTTTGAGAGCTTTCCTGTGAGCCATTGGATGAATGATCGTCTGGCTCTTTCTCTCATTTCGTGTACTCGGGTCTCACACTGTTTCTGAAGTTCTAGATGTAGTATCTCTTTCTCTCTTTTCCTGCAGTCGGGTCTCACACTGTTGTACTGTCTCGGAAGCTCTAGATGTAGTAGCCCTATTTCTGGTATCCTGTAGTCGGGTCTCACGCTGGTATACTGTCTCTGAAGCTCTAGATGAAGTAGTTCTTTCTCTCATTTCCTGTACTCGGGTGTCATGCTGTTGTACTGTCTCTGAAGCTCTAAATGTAGTAGCTCTGTTATCCTGTAGTTGGATCTCACGTTGTTGTACTGTGTCTGAAGCTCTAGATGTAGTAGCTCTATCTCTGTTATCCTGTAGTTGGATCTCAATCTCACGTTGTTGTACTGTGTCTGAAGCTCTAGATGTAGTAGCTCTATCTCTGTTATCCTGTAGTCGGGTCTCACGCTGTTGTACTGTCTCTGAAGCTCTAGATGTAGTAGCTCTATCTCTGTTATCCTGTAGCCGGGTCTCACGCTGTTGTACTGTCTCTGAAGCTCTAGATGTAGTAGCTCTCTCGCGCAGCGTGGCAATTCTTTCTTTGTATTCTTGTCCTTGGGATTTCTTTTCTACGGTATTTTCATTTTTTTCCCTTTGATTGCACTCTGCCAATTGCCTTACATTTTCTCAAAGGAATTTTTACAGGCCAGAAATTTGTAAAAGAGTCTAAAAACAAAAAGTATGGTAAAATATAAGCAAAAGACACACTGTCACTGAGCAATACATACACACATACATACATGCAAATATACCTCTGACATATACCACAGTGCTGAACAAAGATCAGCGGTGCACTCACATGAGTCTGAGTCAAATGTCTAGCAAGTTTGGTTGAAATGTGTTGATGCATTTCCTAGTGATCACATACACACATCCATATATATACCACACACATACATCCAAATATAGCTCTGACATATTGCAAAGCGCTGTACAAAGATCAGCGGTGCACTCACATGAGTTTCAGTCATATGTCTACCAAGTTTGGTTGAAATGTGTCAATGCATTTACGAGCCGTGGTGGAACATGGCAAGTTTGGTTGAAATGTCTCCATGCGATTCCTAGTGGTCACATACACACATCTATATATATACCACATACATACATACATACAAATATAGCTCTGAAATATAGCACAGCGCTGTACAAAGATGACTGGTGCACTCACATGAGTCTCAGTCATACCCTGTTTCCCAGATTATAAGGCACTGTCTTATATTTTTTGAAATGCCAAAATATGCCCTAGGTCTTTTTTTCAGGGGATGTCTTATTTTTCCATGAAGAAAACTACAGTACACATTTATTGTTGAAAGTCACTCATGATCACTCATGTTCCATTGATTGTCCCCTTCTGATCACTCATGTGCCGTTCATATTCCCCTTCTGATCACTCTATGCCATTGATTGTCCCCTTCTGATCACTCTATGCCATTGACTGTCCCCTTCTGATCACTCTATGCCATTGATTGTCCCCTTCTGATCACTCTATGCCATTGACTGTCCCCTTCTGATCACTCTATGCAATGACTGTCCCCTTCTGATCACTCTATGCCATTGATTGTCCCCTTCTGTTCACTCTTTGCAATGCTTGCCCCCTTCTGATCACTCTATGCAATGACTGTCCCCTTCTGATCACTCTATGCCATTGATTGTCCCCTTCTGATCACTTACCGGTAATTAAGTGTAGGGATCTACGTTAGGGCAGGAATCAGCAGCTTGCTTCCTGGTGCAGAATGCCGGCTTGTTACTTTCAGTTTCACTCTGCACTGCAGCCAGGAGCAGACACGTGCTGCAGCCAGCATCAAGGAGACACACACAGAATCAAATATCGGGGGGATGTCTTATTCACGGGTGAGTGTCTTATTTTAATTTTTTTTTCAAAAATGGGGGGTGGCTTATTTAATGGGGATGTCTTAAAATCGGGGAAACACGGTATGTATAGCAAGTTTGGTTGAAATGTCTCCATGCGTGTTCGAGTAATGGTGGAACATAAATACATACAGACACACATACATACAAACATACATACAACCAATTTTATATATATACATATGTTAGGTTCCCAGATCACACTTATGCACAAAGCAGCAACTCAGGTCTGTTTTAATTTTCTAAAAATTTTAGAAAGAATAAAATATATAAAATTGAAAATATATATAAAAAAAAAAAAAAAAAAAAAAAGGAGAAAGCTTACGATGTACATGAGTAGGTGAACAAAGCCAACCAATTATCTAACCATAAACAATTTCAAAATACAATTTCGATATACAATATTGGACTTGAATAAATTAAAACATGAAAATAAACAATAAGAAACATAATGTAAATATAACAAAAATTAAAAAAAATGAAAGCATTAAAATGAATCAAAGCCAGAAGAAGTGAATAAAAAAAGGAAAGGAGGTAGTAGAGGGGAGACAGAAAAAAGGGGGGGGGGGGAAAGTAATGGTTATATATGATTACAGAAACTCAATATCATGTTATGGTGTATAGAAACAGAATATACTACATAAATGTAGTATGTGGAACCTCTGGTAAACCATCCGCCGTAGCGTGTCACACTATCCTCTGGTCAAGGAGGTTCCAAGTATGGTACCAAGGCATGTTCCTAAATGCTTCAGCAATGTCAGTAGGCTGGTTGGCGGTCAAAGTTTATTGCTAAAATGGTAACCAAATATCAAATAATTAATGGGTGCATGTCTGGGAATGAAGGGTGATATTGGTTTTATCTAGAAGCATCAGTCTATGTAGAATATGGTGTAGTTGTGGCATATCAAGGGGCAATTTTTAATAACTAATTAGTCATAATACATTTTTTGGCCACCAGGATGCAG
The DNA here is from genome assembly GCF_032062135.1 of Pyxicephalus adspersus. Lineage (NCBI taxonomy): Eukaryota > Metazoa > Chordata > Amphibia > Anura > Pyxicephalidae > Pyxicephalus > Pyxicephalus adspersus. The sequence continues at coordinate 111,864,676 of NC_092862.1, forward strand.
AGATGCTCAAATAGTTGTAGACCCAAGACGCTTTGTCCCTGTCTGTACGGATGAAGGCTAATAGTATTCTCTGGATTGCATGGTTAATCCATTAATGAATTGGAAGGTAAGTTTCCAAAATGATGATATACTGGCAAAAGTCCACAGAAAATGTTCAAGAGCACAATCAGACTGAAAACATTTAGGGCAACTAGTTAACAGATGGATCCTCCTCAATCTCTATACTTGATATTGAAAGCATAGTATGTCCTGTATTTGATTATTGAATAGCATTTCTTCTTATTATTAAGTTTTTATTTGGCTCACTTTTCCTAAATTAGTACTGGAATATAGGAAAGTGGAAACTATGTAAGATTTGATGCCTCCGGGGGATGGTTACACTACAAGAAGAGGGATATGTGTATGGTTTTAGGGTTCAAGTTTAAGGGTTGTAAATTTCAAACTTATCAATAGTTTTAGCATGTGGTGGGGATGCTATTTTTTAGAGTGAATATAAGCAGCTTCATAATAGCAAATGATGCTTTTGATTTTAAGCAATATTTAGCAATAAGTAGTGTGCTTGCTATCAGGCAGTGAGGAGTGCCAGTATTTGCAAAATATGATTTTCCATACCCTTCTCTTTTTTAGATTTATGGATATATAAATCTATTTATATTTATATATTTTTATTTATAATTTATAGATTAGTGTGTGTCAGGGTATATCACAAAGAGAGTGGTAGAAAATTGGAGCTGTCTATACTGCGTGTATTACATAATAGAAGAACTTTGTGGAACGATACATTCTTCAGAAGTGTTGCTCGGCTTGGAAGGTAAGTCAACCATACTCACCACATTCTGGTCTCAGAACACACGTTGCTTTTACAGATAAGATATAAGAAAAAATCAATGGACAAAGTTCACTAAAACGTTTTATCAAAGTATCAGAAAAGAGTCTGGATTTGATTAAGAGACATTTGTGCATGAAACACATTCTGAACCAATTATGCATGTATAAATAATAATTCTGGACTAAAATAAATAATAAAATATAACCATACACATGTGTTCTGAATCCAAAAAGGTGGATGTAAATACATTTTCTTGGACATGAATGAGATTCATGCTTCCGTCATTCAACATTCTTTGTTGATACATAAAAAGAAACTCCTTAACCACCTTGCAGTTAAGCCCGACCTTCGCTCGGGCAAAAAAAAACTGCAAGGATGGTTAAGCCCGAGATTTTGTACATCCATACTTACCTGGTCCCCCTGTGCTCATCCAGCGTCGTCCTCCATCGATCATCGTCCGCCGATCTCTCCAGCGTCGGGTGCCTTCGTCGGGTGACAGCGGGACCGGTAAGAAGCCGGCCGGCATCTTGGGTGGACCCGCTCATCGTCCCACGTCGTCCTCGCTCCAGCGCCGGATGATCTCTGCAGGGAGAAGCCGTCCGGCGGAGAAAAAAAAAACCGGACGGCTCCTCCCTGCGTGCGTGATGACGTCGGCGCGTGTGCGGGAAATTCAAACTGAAACTCATTCATTCATTTTGTATTGGATTCAATACAAACTCCTGTATTGAATCCAATACAAAATGATTCAAATAAATACAAAGTATATAATTGGTAAATTCAAACTGTCATTTTGTATTGGATTGGATACAAACTCCCGTATCCAATCCAATACAAAATAATTCAAATAATTACAAAGTATATACCTGGTAAATTCAAACTGTCATTTTGTATTGGATTGGATACAAACTTGCGTATCCAATCCAATACAAAATAATTCAAATAATTACAAAGTATATACCTGGTAAATTCAAACTGTCATTTTGTATTGGATTGGATACAAACTCCAGCATCCAATCCAATACAAGAAAATAAAAAAAAATAAAATAAAAGTAAATAACTTGGAAAGTCAAATTCTTATTTTGTATTGGATTGGATACAAACTCCCGTATCCAATCAAATACAAAATAATTCAAAACAAACTCCAATAAATACAGAATCAAAGTTTTAAAAATTGCCACACTAGGGAGGTGTTTTAGAATAATATAGTACTTTACAATATACAGAGTTACTGCTTTTTCAGTATTTATGATTTGTTTACATTGCTGATTTTTGTGTTTTTCCTTTAATTTTATTAAAAGTAATTTTTTTTTTTTACATGATTGTGTGTTTCAAACATTTTTTATATTCATATTATCTACTAGAACCCTTGTTCGGACATATTTCTGTAAGTTACAGGTCTACAATTTAAAAAAACATTTCATGAAAAACAGTGGATCACTTTTGGTACAGAAATCTAGACCTCAGTGTAACGCTCAGGAGGTTAAAGCCCTGGTGTTTTTTTTGTGGTTGGCTGTGATCATCCCACCCAACCATTAGCCAGGGACCTACCCCAAGATAAACTTTTAATTTCCGTTCTTTTTATTGCAATTTGTTATGTTTCAGTAGAGACTCATCCAGACAGACAGGGACTTCATGGAGTTACCTACCCTACACTGAGTACACAATACTCTTTTTCCTACGGTGGCATATTGGAAAAGAATTAGCTATAACAATGTCACAATGTGCTGTGAAAATGCAAATGTCACACAGGCCCAAGCAGAATCTTCACTGAACAATACAATTTGGAGTTTTAAGCAATTTTATTTAATAATGTAATAGCTGCAAGCAAGTGCATAGTATACTTTAAAGGGGATCTGAACACAAAAATTAGGGTTTACTATGTTTTTCAGAGAACATGGAAAAGTCGAACATTCAATAGTGCTTAGGAGACCATTAAAACTAACTAGCCAAGTTTTTTAGGTGCTATTCCAACCAAATAAAGATCCTACTAACACATTTATTTTTTTAAATAGGTGTTCTTCACCTTTAATACAAAAATATGTATCTCTATTCAAGACATTTTCTGCATCTATTTATTACATTTTCTATTATTTTTATTTTTTCAAAATGGAATGTAGATTAAGGTCCTTTTACCTCTTGAGGTATGCAAAAAATGGTTCCCAAATGCTGCCATTCAGTTTCCACTGGATCTAAGCACTTTTTTGCAATGCACACAGATGTGTAGCTCATTGTGCAGTCTGATCATAATTCTGTTGTCATCAAGACCTGGCTTATAACAATGGCCTGAAGACAGAATACAGAAGAAGATGGCAGCGATGGAGCAACAAGGTACATGCTGCATGTGTTGCATATGCAATATAGTGCTGTCATTACATACTTGCATATTATGGAAAACCCTGGGTGCTAGCAGCAAGCTGTAATTGAACTGTAATATACAAATTGCAGATGCAAAGGGATTAAAGGCAATCATACTATGTGTTTTTTAAACATATAAGACATAAAACTACTAAATATATAAATATTATACTATATTTAGTATTTGCCATTGTCAACTGAAGCCTTGAAACTCCACATTCCAAACACAGCAGCATGGCTTAATGTATGGCTGTAAAGGACATTGTCATTGCCTAATTGGCAACGGTTTTCGAAGTTTTAGGAAATATTAAGGACCCAAACCCTTAACATGCCAAGCTCAGGATACTAACCCAGTAATATTAGTCCATTATATAGAGTGGTGGGTTGATTCAAGGTGACGAATAACATAAAAACCCAATTACTGCACAAGTTGGCTCCTATTGTCTTTTTATTATTAAAACATGCTAAGGGGAACAGATACCCTTCTTTACCAGCATAAAGACCTTATGGCCAATAATTACAAAATAGGAAATGTGATGTTGGAAAATATGTGCAGGTGCCTTTAGTTACCTCTAAGTCCAGAACACGCATCATAAGGAAGTTGTTATGACTATTTGTATAAAAAAAAAAATTCACACTCACTCAATACTAAAAGCATGAAAGGCATCCACCCATTTCAATAACCGTATGTTGAATTCCAGAATTCCATTACCCTGAAATGCTATGGCTTCAAAAAGTATCTCTGTAACATTAAGTAGGTTAACATAAACTGTTTCTGATAACTTAATATACATGTGTACTTTCTAAAGGGAAACAATGCTTTTCCTGCCAGGGGCATCTGTACAGAGGTGCTGGATTAACTGTCAGAGAGGGATAGCGTGCAGCTCCTCCATGCTTCCACATTTATCCTGCACTAGGGATGAAGATGTGATTGTATGTCAAAGATTTTCTCCTTTTATTCCAAGCTTTCCATTCTCGGACTGTTTAGCAATGCCTTTACTGGAAACTTAAGTCAGAGCGTTGGAATGTACCAAAAAGAGCAAGAGTATCAAGACAACCCTAGCATTCCTTTGAAATGATAACTCACAATTCATAATGTTTTAATGAGAATATGAAGTTTAAAGTCATGCTAGAGGTTTTTAGAAAATATGTTACTATGCAAGGAGAGCAGACATTTCCACAACACACAGCTAATGTGCACCTTGTCATCTTACAAGCATGCATGTTTATTGCTAAATTCTTCCTACAGTTTTTATGTAAAAGGCTCAATGATCCACTGAAAAGATGCATAAAATCCCTTCCCCATTACTCACATATGAGCGTTTAGTGGTATGGAGGAGCCTCAATGAATTGTCTGTGATTGGAAAAATTGAAAAGGAATCAAATCATAGGCAGAGAAGTACCAGGTGTGTTAATGGAGCTATGGCCCAGCCATCACTTTAACCCATGTTATCCCACCATTAGTTGTTTATCACTAAAATTTGAAAATTGCCAGGTTTGCTTATTGATCTTTATGGCTTAGTCATTACTAGAACCTTTGTTGTCACAATTACCTGGTCAGTAGACATTTACAAGGCATTACAAGACATTTACAAGGCAAAAGTGACTGACTAACCACTTAGAGATTACCCATGAATTGGAAGGCTGGTGTCCTACTCTGCCACATTACAGGAATACTCTATGCCAGACTTTTTAGCCCTAAAAAGTTCTTAAAACATTTCCTAGGTTTGAGGAAGATCCTGTTTAAATGTATTATATTTAACTTATTAAGGTCAGTAGTTTTATTCTAGATCCTTTGATCCTATATTTAGATAACTTGTAACACTGGAAAATTTCAACCACAGGTTCACACAAACTAAACATTTTATGTACACAAAAACCAAGAACTACAATGTTTTACAGGGTTACATAGCGCACATTGGACAATCAGATTCACAATGTCATTGTCTGGGTGGGCTGACCAGACACTGACAGCTAAATTACCGGTAATAGAAAATGTACATATCAGTATACCTCATCTGAATGCTATTTTTTTTCCTCCCCTTTCCATTACATAGACCTGAATGATGGAGCTATTTAGGAGTTTACATTTATTCAGGATTTTTCATACAAAGACAGATCATGCCTGATCATCCAATTGTTTTTGGGCAGTATAAAGCAGTTATAAAGTTTACATTTACATCCAAACAGATAAACTAGTAAATAGATATTCTGAATTTCAAAAATTATTGAAATTCTACTACTTCTTCAGACTCAGATGGGTCCTTGCTCCCAACACACTTTTTTTCCATAGGAATTTAAATTTCTGATTTTTTTCTGGTATACCGTAGCCTTTCCAGTCACAAAGTCTGTGAACTGTTTCCAGATTCTGGATGAATGTCTCCTTTAAATTTGATCCCATAATTAGGTCATTTTTATTTTACAAACAAGTTACACATTTCACATTTCTTTATCTTCAGAAAACTAGTAGTTTAGGCAATAAAGGTAATTTATGGAAAAAATCATGTAAATGTCTAGTATAATGACATTTTGACAGGAGAGTAATTTGAATCAAGTATTCAAACCAGTAATTTACTTGTTCCAGTAATTCACTTGTTCCAGGTGGAATTTTTGCTAAAAATCAGCCCCAGCTGCAAGCACTTCTTATCTAGGCTGAGCCATCATTATGATATGGTGCACACCGAGCACAAGGGACCTAGTAACTTTCTGAGCTTCTTTATTGTTTGCAGGTGCTCAGTATCCTTTACAGGTGCTCAGTATCCTTCTCAAAAGAGATGCCCAAATCTATTCCATGGTTTACAAATATCAGGCAGCATATGAACAGCTTAATGCAGTGTACAGATTTGGGTCGATTCACCTGTACTAACCAATCAATTTCACCAAAATTCCAAAAAGATGGTTACCTATTGGTTGTCAGCCAGCAAGACATTATTATTTTCCATATTTATTACAAAAGCAAAAGTGCTTGTTCTTTCAAGAAGGAAACCTATTTTTAGTTATATATCACCCTTGAACTACAAGGAGGTTAGAATATAGAAACATTGTTTAAATGTAGCTGTTTCAAATCTTTCCAGTACAGATAAATGTGGTTTCAAGTGAATATTTCTCTTGTAAACATATCATCCTTTCTATTTCACAGGCAATATTTCCATCAATTTTTAGAACTAAACTGCAGATGGAGCAGTTATATTTAGACCAGGGTCATGAAATGGTATATCATTGCATATGCAAGCTTATGGCAAAATGCCTGCAAAATAGTATTAATTCATTTACCACGTCATAGAAATAGTTGAAGAACACACACCGAGTTATACCACACACACAACATCAACTAAATCTACTCTTCATGATTACATAGAATTACCCCAGACTCGGCAATACCTCTGAATGTCTGATAAATGCATTTCAAGGCAACTCTCTTTTTGTTAAGCATATAATTATTATGGCTATACAAGAAGCTTGTCCTGCCTAATGTATGTATCAAAGTCCAATGGGGTTGACAGCTAATCACAATATGATTGTGCATTACACAGCATGATTTACTGCATTAATTAAAGAGGCTTGGGTACTGCATGTTCTAGACACATATGTAGTACTAGCCAATACAAAGAGGCATGAGGCACTGTATTTAGTATAGAGGTATGTGGCACTACATATAACAATGTGATAGAGAGACATGAGACACTGCATACAGTAGAGTCACAGGACAATTAATTTAGTAGAGAGGAATGAGACCCTGCATGTTATAAAACTATGATGCATTGCATAAAACAGTAGCAAGTAAGGAAACTGTATAATCTGGAAACTGTATAAAGAGCTATGAGGACTGTGATCTTAAGAAAGGTTTAAAGCCTAGCCAAAGCCCAAACTGAACAAAGCAAATATGGGAAGCAATTATGATGATTAGGGTAAATGATAAGTATTACCTTTCTATTCCATTTCCATTTCAAAAACCCATTGCATAGTTATGCTTGGCTGTCAGGAGCTACTGTCTGTCTCCTAAATTTAGAGATGAGAGGAAATAAGAAGTAGTAAAATGCATTGGCCTATAAAACAGATATTCTGTCCATCACTTTGATGTGCCTCATTTAGTTATGGGTCAGTTGGACGTCAATGAGTTGCATGTAACAGAGAAGCTTGAAGCACAGTGTATAGAAAAGCATGAAGCTCTTCTTGTCAGGTACACGATCTTGCATGAAAGTGCCTATAATAAGGAGTGAATCACCATGTACAATACTGATACAATAGGAAAGTGAATGTAATAAAGAAGTATAACAACCTATTAATTGAAAACGATGACTGACTGCATTGCCAAAGGACTGGAGTGTACAGGGAAAGCTTTTCTAATCAAAGGGCCAGTTTTGGGCAAATATCAAGTAGGGGCTTGAAATGCACAGCATTCCAGCTCCCTCCACCCCTGCTGTTCTGTCAAATGAGGCCCTAGGGATCCACACCCCCTATATAAAGCCCCTATATAAAGTCATCCTATATGCTATATGATGATAATATATAGAGAACGAATGGGAGCGCAAATCCTCCCTGAATACCTACGTCACGCATCCCCAGAGGCTCCTGGGTGTGCAGAAGGAGCCTTTTCACACAAAGAGAACAATTTGCTGGTCTCACGCATGCGTAGTGAGATAGGCAGGTTTTTTTCCATCCTATGTCACCTGATCTTGCGCCTGGTTCAGGTGACGTAGGATGAAGAACCCGGAAGAAGAGGAGAAGATGGCAGTGCCTGAAGTGCCGGATCTGGGACGGATGCCGGGACAACGTGGGACCCGATGCAAGACACCTCTGGATGGATCCGACTGCCTTGCGGGATTGAGGTAACTTTATTTTTTTTTAGGCACTTTTCAGTTTAGTTCCTCTTTAATCAGCAACAAGCTAATGTGATATATATTCTGTATCTCCCAAAGCTTCTGGATATATCATTATAATTTCTTGTAATCTCAATGATATATATTCCTAATTATCTTCATGAAGCTTTCAAAACTTTGCATGTTTTACAGTGACATCATGCTTTTTGAAGAGATATAGGAGCCCCATATTTTAATTGTGTTGAATATATAGAACCAACAAGTGAGCTTTTCATGACACCTCCTGCAACTTCTTTTAAATTTCACTTCCCAGTTCTCATAATTACGATTCAGGGATGGAACGGTATACTGTAGGAAGATTTTTTCACAGAAATGGAGTTTATGCTTGGAGGATTGGGACAGAAGAGTTTTCCATTTGTTTGAAAACTCTTCCTACAATATACTTTCCCATCCCTGAATCGTTATTATAGGAACTGGCAAGTAAGAAGTTGCAGGATGTGTCATGAGGGGCTCACTTGGAAAAGTTGGTTCTATTGATTCAGCTCAATAAAAATATGTGGCTCCTATATCTCATGAAAAAGCAGCGTGATGTCGTCATTGGAGTGGAGTGACATTGGAGTGATCTGAAGTCTTGGATTGTCCACAAATTCCCTATGGTTTTAGTGGGAAACTATAACTAAAAAAGAATTGTCCTTCCGTAAAGGGATAGGACAACATGATTGCTGCTCCAAGAAATACCTGGACGTAGATTATATAGTGATAAAAAAAGATAAATAGACCCCTTAGTACGATAGAAAAAAAGCAGTAAAGTATTCTGTCAGAAACCCATACATAGTATATAGTTTTTTCGTAACTACTGGTGGAATGACTTAAAAAGAAGCAAATTGTCTATAGCTGACTGCAGCAAATGCAAGAATTGTTAAAGAAAGAGCATTATTAATAACCTCATTTAGTTTGCATTAACTCACAATGACCCATCCGATTAGTGCACAAAGTAAAATCGATCTGTGCTGAAAATTATGATTTCCTGAGATCAGGAGCCAACTACCAGGACTGTATTTTTCATTTATTGTTTCTGTAGTTGGTCCAAAAAGAGAACGATAGCCAGGTCCAGGAAAATGTTCTCATGTCTGCAAGATGGGATACTGAATTTGGAACAAAACTATGTCAAATGCTCAAGACGAAAGACTTCAAAGACTGCCTGACTGAAGTCATGAAATTGCAGCGTTCCAGCAATACTATTTTATAGGAAAATATATTAAAACTCTTCATGACACTAGTCCTTAAAAGCTGCTAAATGATGTGTGCGACACACATATTTTTTAGGAAGAGGGCATGCTTTATTAAAATTTTTAAACTTTAGTGTATACACATGACATTTATTATGAAGCCCTCTAAAAAAAGTCATCCTTTTATATATATTTAAGAACTGCAGATGAGGTGCCGCTGGTTGGAATCCTAGGATAAATTTGACAAGAGAGAAAAATCTGTATGCTCTGGTTAAAATTTGTCACCTGGACTTCAGTTAAGGTTCATGTAGCAGTAGGCACACATTGTATAAGAATGTCCACTGTACAAGTTCCATCCTCTTTAGTCACTAACTGCTACACAGTAGTTATTACCATAATGAAAATGCTCTGTTGGCAATAATATGCAGTCTCTTACACCAATAATGCTGTTGCAAATGGACTGCATAGTCTGCCAATCAAAGGGCCGCCAAAAAGGATGTAGCTGCATTTTTTCTGAACCTAAAGCATAGCTAAACCCTGATTTTTTAAAGCTCCAGAGAGGATACAGTGAAGCTGGGAGATCCAGCAAACCTGGGATGGATTTGCTATTTGTTAGCAAATATTTTCAACCCTGGACCAAATCCATTTCAGGTTTGCTGGATCATCCAGCTTCACTAAATCAATCCTCTGCGAACCCCAGGCACTAGAGGTTAAATAAACCTCTAGTGCCCAGGGATCCCTTAAGCTACGTACACACGTCAGATTTTTATCGCCCAATAATCGGCATCGGCTAATTATCGGGCGAAAATCTGCCGTGTGTACAGTCGGTGTTGTCCATCGTCCGGACGACCGACCTGCCGGATCCACGGACGATGGACGACAGCCGATCCTAATGAAAGGGAAGGGGAGAGCGCGCAGCAGGGTGCCGCTCCATCGCTCTCCCCCTCCCCTCTCCATAGAGCATGAATGGTGCTGTATGTACAGCACCATTCATGCATCGTGTAGTCCCTTGTCGTTGGAAAGGATCGTGAAAGATCCTTTCCAACGACAAAAATTGCAAGTGTGTACGCAGCTTTACAAATGATACATTTGTATAAAAGTATCTCTTACAAATAAGTATCCCTTACAAATGATACATTTGTATCTGTAACAAATGTATCATTTGTAAGAGATACTCATATTACAATGTCAGTAGGTTCACCTTTGTCAGGCATCTTCTCAATGATTGCAGCTGTGGCTGCATTCATTAAGAAGAGTGTCCGATCCCCGGGGCACTAGAGGTTAATTAATCTAGAGGTTAAAGGGGATCGTGCAAACAGGAGGATTCCCAGGGCATCATGCAGCCATGGAAATCCTCGGCGATACCCGGGTAGTAGATGTTAATTAACCTCTAGTGCCCCGGGGATCATGCAAACAAGAGGATTCCCAGGGCTAAATGCAGCTCTGGGAGTCCTCCAGTTTTAATTTCCTCTTCCGATGGTTTTGCGAAATCGGTTTGAGGCATTCTTGCTCATCCCTACCCTCAATGTCATTTAGTGATCTACAATGGCAAATCACTTAACAACCAAGCAGGAATGACCACTTTTACATCCAATATGGAGAAATGCAGCAGGGTGCCCCTCCCTCCATGTACTCTATACTCCATGTCTCTCTAATACTGAATAGGGCTGTGTGTACAGCACCTATTCATGCAACTCTATACTGGAAACAAGAAAGAACATTTCTATTGACCGAAATCTTACGTCGGTATGCAGCTTAGCAGGACTTGCCTAAAGGAGACCACACACTATGCCAATGTATTTATTAAAACTAGTAAGACGCTAATAGGAACATTCTCATGCCATTTACTTTAACAATCTAATTTCTTCTGTTGGTATAGTAAACAGCAGGGACCGCTTGCCTTGGCTGCAGCCTATTAGGGAGCTTTCACTAAAATCCAGCAGCCAGGCTGGTTAGGGCTTTCAAGGTATTCATGCCAGGTGAACACTAAATATCAAGACTATATTAACCCTTTACCTGGTCATTGACCCAATGACCTATGTATTGCCACCCTAAATTCAAACTCCTATCTTGTTCAGTGATTGGACTAATCTTAATCTCCATGCTTCTAAATTTCTACTAGCAATGCCTGATATTGATGGTTTGCCCAGTACACAATAAACTAAATATTACCTCCCTGACTCTTTTTATGTTTATAAAAGCTTGGGTTTCATTTCATTTTATTCAAGCATATAACAGCAATACAGTTTATGGTGTTGGTATTTTTTTATATTTTATGCCTTTTGGTATTCTTATCTAGTATTTGTATAGTGCCAACATATTACACACCACTTTACAAAGCCCATAGTCATGTCACTAGCTGTCCCTCAAAGGGGCTCACAATCTAATATCCCAACTATAGTCATATGTCATTAACACTGTCTAAGGTCATTTTTTGGGGGGGTGAAGCCACTTAACCTAACTGCATGTTTTTGGAATGTGGGAGGAAACTAGAATGACTGGAGGAAACCCACACAGACATGGAGAGAACCTGCAAACTCCATGCAGATAGTGCCCTGGCCAAGATCGGAACCTGGGACTTGGCACTGCAAAGGCCAGAGTGCTGACCTCTGAGCCACCGTGTTATGTTTGTTCAATATTTGTTAAAAAAATTAAATTGACTTACAAAATTAAACAACAAACAGATAAAGACTAAATGTAAAAAATAAAAATAGCCCATGAGACATAATTGAAATGTAGACTTCCTTCAACAAAGAATTTTATTGATCTATGTTGTATTTTTTCTACTTTCTAAACTTTTTTTTAAGTCTTTCCAAACTTCTGCCATTTGGCAGATTTGCCCCCAGTGCATCATTGAACAAACATGCCAATCTTTAAACCCGGCATACGGCACTGATATCTGTAGCTGTATCCGGCAACTCACTGCAATTACAGTTTCTTACACTAAACAGAAGCCGAGTCTCAACGAGCTGCTGTGACTGTTAAATGAAAATATATAATCCCACAGTTGTAGGCCATGAAGACAGAGAAGCCTAATCTGTTTTATTTTTCACTAAGTGCTCATATCCCCGGATATGTAACTAAAGCCAAGTCTTTGACAGGAAGGATAAACCATCAGCGGCTAACAGAAAAAAAGAGTTCAACTTGGCACCGGTAGCTTGAAATAAAGTATCTGCCCCTGATGTCTCTTTACAAATCATTCAAATAATTATAATCGTATTCTTTCAATAAAATAACAAATGGCCGGTGGAAGTGGATATCAAATTAAAGAGTCATTGTAGACCAGTTAAATATTTGGGTTTTTACAGAACCACTATTTTCTTTTTTGCTGCAGTGTATTTAATATAGCCCATAAAACATACATAGTTCTAAACTGCATCATTGTTCAGTTCTAAACATTACATTGAATTATTAGCTCAGTCATTCTGTGAAATGACCATGTTGCCTTTAGTGTTTGGTAAGTGTCACTATTCAGACTACATTCTTCTGGAGCGACTGGCATAACACAAAATAGACCAGTGCTAAATTAAATGGGTCACAGTCACATTCATGGGAAATAAATCTAAAACTTGTGTAAAAGCAAAAGTAAAATTAGGATGTATAAACATTTATGAATATAAACCAAGGTACCTGCTTTAACCTTAAAAAAAGAGAAAACTACATTGACTCAAGTATAAACCCAAGGCACATATTGGAGCTGTCACTACTAACACTATGTCACTACTACTACTACTGTCACTACTATCACTATGCCGATAAAATTAACAAAAGTAAATACATCCATGTGTTTTTAAAAAATATTTATTTAAAAGTGGAAAAATTAAACTAACGTGGGTTCAATCTGTAATATGGTTATGGCAAACACGTTAAAGCTGCCTGTGCTGACCTAAATAATAATACCATGGTGGTCGTTCTTTCATTGGCATGTATGCTGTCCATGAGTACTGCATGTAAAATTAGTATATAAGGAAAGTGCAAACTTTTTGTAGTATTATTTAGGCCCAGAAATTCCAGAACCCAATGCTGGAGTTAGAGGAAGCTTCATACTGTTTTATTGTTAAGCACATAAGTACTGCAAATTGTTTCCCATGGTTTTAAGAAACAACTATACAGTTTTATTTTTTCATGTCAGGCTGTCTTAGTGCTTGGCAGGGTAGTTTCGGAGATAAATGGTGTGCTACGTCTGCTAAGTCCCTTGTTGTGAGCTAGTAAGAATATAATGATAGAGTGGCAGAAAGCCTAAATGTATCTTCCAGGAACTGATAAAAAGGCTTAAAATTGTTATCCATTTATACTATACATTCTTTCAGCAGCTTTTATAGTCTTTGTATAAAACTTACTTTTCTAATACTTCTTGTAATATAGATAAAAGAGACCCTGTCACAACATTTCAACACTTCCCAGACTGTCTGAGTCTCAGACTTTTTGGCTACTCACAGCCACTCTACACCCCACCTTCCCCTTGGCCCCTGCGTCATTAATCTCTTATTTTGCTGCCAGAAAAATATCACAAGATCAGAAGTAAAACCCGCATAGTAACACCACTGGCAAGGTGCAGCAACTTTCACTTACAATTTTGCTAGTAGGATAAGGAGATTGATGATGTAGGGTCTGGGAAAGGTGGCCTAGAAATCGTAGGCTCTGACACTACAGGAAGCATCAGTTTTTGGATAGATTTGCAGCACTGATGACTCTATTCACAGAAAATGTTGTATGGATTACAAATATGTTTTTAGCAGAATGTGCAAAATGTGGTAAAAATGTACATTATTATTAATTTATGTAAAGTTTTTCTATTTTATGCAACTCTAGGGTCCCTAAAAAGAATGTACAGTCCCTAATATATATATGTTACAGTCAATATAAAAATATGTTTTTATTTACCTTCCTTTTCTTGCCAAATAATAAAAATTGCTTCTAACAATAATAAATGCTATAAAATGCTTCTAAATATTTAGTATTTTCATAGGCAGCCAGCATGTGTCACTATATGCTTCTTGAGAACCTGGGTGATCCAGCAAACCTGGAATGGATTTCTTCAAAATCATTTGCTATTAGTTGTCAAATGTTTTCAGCCCTGGAGCAAATTCATTCCAGGTTTATGGCACTCTGCCATTCCTCTCCAGCAGTTATAATCTACCTGCATAGCAAAGAGAAGCGCAAAGACCTGGTAAAAATGTCACCTGGTGAAATAGTGTTTTATTTAATTATTTCAGTAGCCGATTGATGGGAGCAAGTAGAAGAAACTAGAGAATCAAAAATTAGCAGAATAGACCTTAATTTTAAGGATGACTGTACTAAGGGTATAATTGTCCTTTACAACTTTAGCTAAAAAACTGAAAGGATTTTACAGTCTCCCTAGAAGACAAGCAGGTACTAGAAATTAGGGAGTGGCTTTAGGACGAATCAATAAAATGGTAGTGAAAGATGAGAAGATAAGGGTCCCCATTGTAAACATGTCCTGATACTGATCTGATTTGGAATGCTAAAATACTTTTGCTTTTCAGGGATTTTAGCACACACTGAATTTATTTTTTAATTTGAAAGTTTTTCTTTTACTTTGTTAAGTAAATAAATGTCTTATTTAATGCTCTCCCTATTAGTTAATTGGATAGTTTTAAGGCTAGTATAGTTTTTTTTATAGTCATTAACTCCTCCATATAATAAAAGGATACTTATAAAGCACCTTATGCAATACATACATCATAGCTACTGGGTATATATGCCTTGGGGACAGCCCTGCCTCTGGTCCTATCTTCTTTCAGCTTGGCTATATAGATTTGCCTACATATATTATTTATTAACCAAAAGTATACAAAGCATTACACTATATTAGTGCATCACACCTTTTTCTCTGCTATATGAAGAGCTTCTTACCTATTAATTATATGGAATGCCTTCTGCCCGTCTAAGTTCTTCTATGATCTTTACTAAGCATAGGACCAATTTTGTGAAAAGTGCATCATGAACCAATTAAAGAAGTCTTAGGGGTCGATTTATAAAGCAGTGAATTTGAAATTTTGGCAAAGAATCTTCCTGGTCAATGGCAGTGATTGAAATCTCTACTGGAGAATGTTGCTGAATGTCAGATCCACTGATTTTTACCCTTCAGCTATTTGTTACACTGTCAGTCCCATGCTTACAGCTGTGATTTTTCATTCACACGTTTTCCACCATGACATCACCCCACAAATGAACCTAGACTTCAAAGAAGATGTATTACTGCTCATTTAAGCATTATTATACCCTTTCAAATCCTAATATCTCCACAGTTCAGACTTTTTTAATTAGTAGTTTCAGGTTTAATATGTTTGCACATTTTGCCTTTACAGAGGACAAATCCAAATTACCAGAAACATTTATAAGAGAATTCTATCAAACATATGTTCTAGCAGCATGGGTTTCCTTGCCTGTAAGATCTCCAGTGAAATTGGCAATGTTTTCTACCATTACATGAGTAGGAAGGTGTTGGGCAATGGGGGAGGTGAATAAGGAATCAACACTCATTAGGAATCATTTCCTCAGCCTTCATAGTCTTTAACCCAAGCCCAGCAGGACCAACGGAAGAGTCCAGCTGTCCAAAAGCAACACAAGTACAACCTTCTTTTTTTTCAAAGTTTGCTTTAGGCTTTAACTTATTAAATTGATAGGAGATTTGATTTAACCCATAAAAACCTCCATTCTTTACATGACCTACCTAAATGTCCAATAAATTAGCCCTATAACTAAAACTAAAAAACAATTATGCAAATTTTTTTTCAAAAAGCTAAAAGAGCTAAAGTTAACCCTTATATATTGAACAGTGCTGTTTAATATGTTATTAATAATAATAATAACAGGATGGTGTATAGCAGACAAAATGACACTTATGCACTCCACTTCAATTAGCATAAATTTTGTAAAATTAAAATTAAAGTATAGCTTTGATCAAAATGAAATCCGACCTAACCATTTCAACCCATTCCCTTTAAAAAAAACTTTTTTTCTTGCTTTAATATATTGTTATGTGACCTTAAATGGCACCTCCAAGTATACTAAAAATGGTGATCCTTCTCTGCAATCCATGTCCACTACTGATCAAATCCTGTTGCTGCCTCTTGATTTGATATCATCACACTGCCATCACACTGAAGTCTTTAGGACCTTGTAAGGATCCAGTCAATGGTAAGAGTTTACATCACTGGGGAGGGGAACAGAGTCATCTATTCATCTATTCTTCTCTGCAGTTTAGAAAAAAGAAGACATGAAGGAATAGTTAAAGTTGCTGAAATGTACCAGAATTGCCATAGCAAAACCTGCTTCAATGTCAACTGGCTTTGAGCAACATTGCTTAATGGCAGATTTCAAGAAATTGTACTAACTGATCAGATAATTGTTTTCATGACTTTTAAGGTGTGTAATGTATACAATTTTATATATATGAAGCTGTTCTTCACAAAAGTTAAAAAAAAATTGGATTCCTATATCTTCTTCACAGTCCAGACTATAATTATGGACAATATCTGTGCTATACCTGACTTGTAACTTTTATACATAGACTTTCCTGGTATGAACTATAACGGCTATTAAAATAACTTGCTTTGATTAAACTTGTTCTGTCAAGTGAAAAACTGAATAAAGAAGTCAAGCCAGGATCTCAATTTTAGCCAGTTCTTACTGTGCGGAAACAAACCAAATATACCATCTGAAAAATGCTGAAAATCATTAATTAAAACAATTAAAGTAGGACAGATCATCTACTTTTACTAATATACTATTAGTATAAATTCAGTTAAAATAAAAACACCATTGTAAGTATTTTATTGACATTATAAAAAAAATAGTTTCATATACAAGGGGTTGCTGAGAAGTTCCTGGCTTTGCCCAGAAAGAAGAGAGCCAGAGTTATGAAATAACACATTTATTCACATTTATACCCCCCTGAGACTGATGCACTTAGTACAGCGTAGTTGCAGCTTTTCTAGATTGTTCAAGTCCTTTGTTTGGGCTGCAAACCAGCTCCCAGCAGCATATTTGACATCAGAAATGTCCTCAAAACGTTTACACATTCAGGTGTTTCTTCAAATTTGGGAACAGATAATAGTCCAAAGGGTGAGAGTAGGGTGGATGGTGGACCAATTGGAAACCCAGGGTGTTCAATTTGGCAGCCACAACGTTGTCCTGAAAAAAAAGAATCTCTTTTGTCAACTTTCCAAGGCGTTTCGTCCTAATTGCCTCCTTCATTTGGTCCAGGAGGTTAGCATAATACTGTCCGGTGATACTAGAGCCCTGAGGTAGGTAGTCTACCAACAGAATACCGTCTTTGTCCCAAAAAATGGACGCCATGACTTTTTTGGCCAATTTCTGGGTTTGGAACTTCTTCGGCCGTGGGGACCCGCTGTGGCCCATTCCTTTGACTGTTCCTTGGTTTCAGGATCATAGATGTGGAGCCAGGTTTCATCCTCAGTCACTTACCTAGCCAAAAAGTGCTGTGCAGCTTCAAAATGGGCCAAAACGGCTTTGGATGCTTCAACTCGTTCCTTCTTCTGATCACTGTGCAAACATTTCAGCACACACTTCGCTGAAAGCTTTGCGCATGTGTAGGATAGTGGTGATAACAAACCCGACACTCTCCCGTGAGATGTCAAGTATCTGGGCTATCTTTTTTGTGGATATATTTGCTGGTCCTCAATAATCAGCTCATGGACAGGATCGCAGGTTGCCGGGTCAGTTGAAGTTGGGGGGCGACCAACGGCAGGGCTCATCTTCAATGGTGTAATGCCCAGTCTTGAAACAAGATATCCAGGTTTTGACAGTGCTGTAGGAAGGACTATTCTCCCCCAGTGTTTGTGACATCTCAGTGTGAATGTCCTTTGCTGACTTTCCCTGGAGAAACAAAAACTTCATGACGGCCCATAACTCCAATGACGTGAAACTTGCTTGTGCCTCTGCCATCACAGCTTCTCACTAAAAGAAAAAACAGTTTTAAGAATTGCAAAGACCTGATATTTGCACCATTACATACTAAGATATTAGGCTGTCATATGCCCCCACACTCATTTTTCTATTTCTTCTGGAAGGGGGCAAAGCCAGGAACATCTCAGCACCCCCTCATATGTGTGTTTAGGGCATGCTTACTTAATACCACACATATAGACTAGGTTCAGCAGGACAGTGGGACAGCAGTATAGAACACAGCTGTCCACATCATTTTGCTGATTTTCAAAAAAAATACATTTAAAAAAAATTGGTTTTCCTCGTCCTATTCGGTTTGCTTCTAGTTTTTGCTCACTTAAAAGATCACTCAAACCCATTTTTTCAAACTTGCTTACCTGTCTTCTAAAAAAACTCCTAAAAACCTCACTACTTCCCACCATTACATATCTCCCCTTCTATTATGTGTTTCTTTCTACACCTCCTAGAATTTAAGCTCTTCTGGGCAGGGTCCTCTCCTCCTCCTGTGTCACTGTCGTTTCTGTCTGGCATTTGCAACCCCTATTTAATGTACAACGTTGTGTAATATGTTGCCCCTTTAAAAATCCTGTTTATTAATAATAATATTATTAATAATAACAATAACAATAATAATAATATTAGTTTATATAGCTGTTATTTTTAAACAAAAGTAGAATTTTCCTCTTGTACTTATGGGATGGTATTTGAAAAAAACGCTCAGTACAGGATCCAGTCTGATTTCTTTTCAGCTCACCACATTTACCGGTAAATAAATGTTTATGGAATGTGTAGTATTTTAGAAGCCGATAAAGTGAACAAATACTGATTATAAAGTTCTATTTCGGGACAATAAATCTTTATTATGTCTAATATTACTGAAAATGTTATTTTCTTGGTCCTGACTGTTTCAATAACCTGGGACTACTGTTTACATTTAGCCTGTTAAAAGCTCAGTAACTTAGGTATGACTGTGATAGTCAAAAAGAAAATTTTGTTGTTTTTGGTAAGATTTTAGTCCAAATTTCCTTGGATTCATGGAGATTGGACATTAAAAACTTTCCACTGCCCGTCGCCAAAATCTTCAGATCAGTTTTTACTAGTCCCAGAGAGCCAGAAGAAAACATATCATTTCAAGGGTGAAATTCAAGTAACTGGCTAAGCCATTTAGCAGCAGATATCCTTATTTGCATTTGAGGTGTCTTAGAATTAGCAAAACAACTGGAAAAACAAGAGTAGGCGTAAATAATTTTCCTGCTGCTACACAGCAAATCATCCTCAGGAAGTCTCAAGTTCAGCTATTTGTTACTCAATGTCAAGTCATATTAAAACATCTATACCAAACATTTAATCCTTGCCAGCAATGGTTCTTTACGGTTCTTTACTCCCAATGGGATTCATGTTTTCTTTGGCTTCTACAAGCCCTAATATCGTATAACAACATTATTAGGCTTAGGGGGCTCATTGATAATGGAAAGCAGATATTGCTATTGCTTACTATATACTATACCTGCATTTTGTTGTCCATTCAGAGAATACAGGCAACAGTGTGAAGACTTTAAAATTATCTGCATTTCCATGACAAGCCCATACCACTGCTCTTAAAATGGACCCCTATGTGTATACCTTTAGTCTTCAAAAGAATGGCTTGAATACAGGGAGGTTTTAAATCAAAAGGTGGTAAAAATTTGAACTGAAAGGTAGTCCAATCACCTACTAATGACTTTCTCACTCATAACCTCATCACAGGCACGGCTCCAAGACTTTTCCAGAGCTGCCCCGACTCCCTGGAATGGTCTTACTCATCCTATTCGGCTTGCTTCTACTTTCTGTTGATTTAAAAGAGCACTCAAAACCCATCTTTTCAAACTTGCCTACCATCTTCTTCTGTCTCTTAAAACCCTCACTACGTTCCCCCATTCCATTTCCCCCCTCCCATTAGGCCTGATTTATTAAAGCTATTCAAAGATGGAGAGTATACACTTGAAGCTGGGTGATCCATCAAACCTGGAATGGATTTGGTCCAGGATTCAAAATTTTTGCTAGTAAATAGCAAATGGCTTTGAAGAAATCCTTTCCAGGTTTTCTGGATCACCCAGCTTCACTGATGAAAGTATATCCTCTCCAGCCTTTAATAAATCAGGCCCATTGTGTACTGCTTCCCCCACCTCTTAGAGTGTAAGATCTTGTGGGCAGGGTCTTCTTCTCCTCCTGTGTCACTGTCTGTCATTTGCAACCCCTATTTATTGTACAGCGCTGCGTAATATGTTGGCGCTATATAAATACTGTCTATTTTTATTATTATTAATATTATTATTATTATTAATAATAATAGTACCGCGGCTGTGCTCATCATGAATGAATGCAGCCATGGGAATCATCCTGTGATGATTCCCATTGCTGCATTCATTGATAAGCTCAGTCGCGGTACTCACACTGACAGGAGGAGTACCGCGCCTGCATTCATGAATGCAGTGCTGGGAAACCTCCTGTGTGCGATCCCTGGGCACTAGAGGTTAAATGAGGGCAAGCCCTTATTTAACCTTTAGTGCCCGGGGATCACACACAGGAGGATTCCATCGGCTGCATTAATGAATGCAGCCATGGGAATCATTCTGTAATGATTTCCTCAATCTTCCGATGGGTCAGCGAATTCGGCAATCGGAATCCAAAATTTCACGGAACCATCGGAAGTTCGCAGAAATTTTCACGAGAATGTCAGAGGCATTCTCCTCCTTATTCATCCATATTCGTAAAAAAAACAAAAAACAGTTCTAAGTTGATTTAGAACCTTAGCCAGGATTCTTTTACTTTCTTTATTTGCTGTATTCCTGCCTTTTCCAAACATGTACATAGGTATGTCCTTGAATTGTCGGAGCTGCAACACTGATTACATACCAACATCTGTAATACAAATATATCAAACAGGAACACCACACAACAATAAATTTGATTACATATATAGAAATTATTGAGTAGTTAAATAGTACAATTTGTCATGTAGGAACGTCTGATCTTGACTGAGATAAACAGAAGTGTGTTTATTTGGTATTGGTACTGCCAATGCCAATGCCAGATGTATAAGGACACCAAAGGCACCATAAGATTGTTGAGCACTTTAAGCTACAATACCCTCACTCATTCTTTTGTTGTTCACTGAAGCTAGACAATAAAAGAATCATAATTTAAGAAAACCTAAACATAAGTCAAACTGCAAACATAATAAGTTGACATTTATGGGTACCCCAATTAATGCTTTTGGGTCCTGAGACCAAGAACTATCCAGTGCCACCATTGGTACCCATTCTACAAACTCAGCAACAGACAAAAGTCATCTGGCTGAAGGTAAAATGTTTTTATGAACTCAGTCATTGGTATACCTCACATCCAAGCTTTTCCGGGAATAACTGCTTGACCACAAATGTGAAAAAGTCTTGGGAATATACAATATTTCCTGTTAGTTCTTTTCTGTTTTCTTAACATTTTAGACTGAATGTCAAATGTGTCTTTTGGAATAAATATGATCATAGAGGAAGCTGAGGAAAGAGCAAAGAATGGAAAGTCAGATATCGTTTACCAAAAAACAAGCGCAATGAAAGTTTCTGAACCAAAGTGAAAATATATTGAATAAAATAATGATATTTCTATGTAGGTCAGTGCTTAGGTATCGTTTGATGTTTTTTCTCAGATTTGAACATTCTGTTTGTGTGCAAGAAGATTCTTAGCCAAAGGAAATGCCTGCGGCATCACACATATTTTTGTTTTAATCTTTCACACAACTTAATTTAACATATTAAACCCTTTTGTAATAACTCAACGTAATCACCACAACCACTGAACTATTTTGCTGTTCATGCGGTAAACCGACAGTGCAGCTCCTTGTGGTTCGGTGCAAATCAGTTTCTTGTCATACTTGTCATCCAAATAAAAAAAGAAACTGCGTTCACATGGCTACAGAAATACATTGTGCTTGTACCACCTCTTCTTTTACATCAGGGGTGTCAAACGCAAATACACAAAGGGCCAAAATTAAAAACTTAGACAAAGTCGTGGGCCAAACTTGAAGTTTATTGAAAAAATTGAGGAAGTTTTTCATTAGATATAAAACATATGGAACTTTTCATATGGAATTAAAGAGGTTTTGCTTCACATTCAATCTGGAACAACCTTTTAATAGAGAAATAGCACCGCTACTACAATTCCGTGCGTCTATAAAACAGTCCAATGCGTGGCCACGCATAGGCAGAGAGGCTGCTGGTCTATAGATGCAAGTGAACTGTACCAGCTATGTTCTTTATGTAGCTTTATTAATAGGATTCTGACTAGTGGTTTTTGCAAGTTTTGTGATTTTGAGGTTTATTTGCCCCAAACTGCTTATCTTTTGACTGAATAGGTCTATTTATTATTGGAGCAATGCCATATATACACTACATGCAGGATCCAAGGGTTTGCCGGCCATGCCACCTCATATACTTTATTAGGTACCATATGCAAATGACTGAATATACTTGTGCAAGCATTTTAAGTGTTTCAAGCAGTTTTTACAAGAGGTTTCAATACCAAAAAAAAAAAAAAAAAAAAAAAAGGAAAAATGATTAACACTCTGCTTAGGCTTTTTTTAAGCCATTGCCTGAAAAAGTCTACAAGTGAAGTGAATAGAGTGATAAAATACCACTAGTCTAAACCCAGCATCAGGCCTTCTCAGCTATATATAATTGTTCCATGCAGATGCAGCCAGCCTAGCTTTTTCCTCTAGGCTGACATACAACCATTTTGATATTTTGCATAACTCCTCAAGAGTCATCTTATGGTTTGTGTTGGGGTTGAGAGGCTTTTGAGAAAAGTATTGTGGCAGATCATAGGTGTTGTTGTACATAGCTTCCTGGAAACATGGACTTCTACAGTGGTTGTTCTCAATCGGTTGTGCATGAATCCGGACTTAATATTGGAAGCACAGAGGCAAACTTTCCTAGTGGAACACTGCATCTGGAAGAAGGATACAAAGCACTTCAAGATTCAAGAAAAATAACATGGTTCTTGTATTTAGACAAAAGCCACTTTAAAGCCACTTTCTATTTATATGCACTTGCTCTATCAGCAGCTGCATGTCATTGGTTTCCCAATATTGGCATTGGAAGAACATGCACAGTAAACATATGAACCTTTGTAATTTTCTGTTGGTTTGCTTGTATGTTTTGGAGATTTTATTCTTGTTATGAAGACATTTGTTCTTAATAAACTACACAATTGTTATGTCTTTTCCATCGGAATTCAGTGCTTCAAGGGGGCTGGTGACAAATGACTTCATATACATGTTTATATTCTTTTGAAGGATTCCCTGCATATTTGGCATACTTATTATTTTGTTTATGGACAACCTGCAATAAATTGTAACTACTGCCATGGACAAGTTACCCCAGGACACGGTGTAATGTTTTATATTATTGTAATAACCATTGTAACTGCAGTTTTAATGTTTTGCAGTTTTTCCTACTGGGCCAATGTTTCTTTTTTACATGCATGATATAATGCAAATTATAGAATTTAAAAGTACTGAATCCTAATATTTTTTCAAGAGAAGAAAATCTATAGAAGAAATATAGTATTTCTGATCTTGTATGTCTAGTAATAGTTTCACAAGTATTAATGAAAACTGTATTTTCATTAGGAAAAACATATTGAATGAATGCATAATAAACAATTCTGCAAAGCAGTAAGTATTTCCAGACTTCAAGTCACAAATCTTGCAGTCTACAAAAAAATCAGCATACAGCAGTGAAATAATGGAAGCTGCTGAAAAATGATTTCTCTGATGCGAATACATATATGCATTATATGCAAATATGCATATCATAGCTCATGTAATACAGTGAGGCTGGGTATGTTCTAAAGGAGTGGTCACCAACCTTTTCAGTCCCACGGACCACTAAAATTACCGGCTCCAGACCACGCATGCACCGGGAGCTGGGTGTCCCTGCGCATGCGTGGGAGAAACTCCCCCTATAGTGACATCATGATGCTAGAATCCCACCCAGATCTGAGCCTGCAATGGGAGAGTGAGCGGGTTGTGTCCAGAGATACAGCCCCCCCACTTTCCTGAGCCGGGGATTTGTACAGGGGGCGTAGTCCGCGGCTCTGGAAGGTGCGTCCCTCCAGCGGGGTCCTTCTCCTGATCCTGCTCAGAGGTGCACCGGCCAGAGCCATGGACCACCAAAATTGTATCACAAACCACCGGTTGCCAACCGCTGTTCTAAAGTGTATTTTTCATTAAAATAAAAAAATGACAGGTAAATTCCGAGCAGCACCTGATCCCCCTATATGTGACTTTAGTTTGGTCCCAGGCCCTCCTGCATTCTACCGCACCACCATCTGTTTCCTTCGTCTTTCGGCTTCTGTTTATGTCACTCGAACTTACACTGCACAGGCACGGGATTGGGTGATGTATCCTCTTGTAAATGTAGATCTCACTGTATAGCAAAATACAAAAGCCTCCGAACACTCTGGGCTCCCATTCAGTCTTCACTGCTGCGGCAAGAAGGAAGGGTGTCTCCCCTTTTTTAGTAAAAAAACAAAAAAAAGCTAATTTTTACCTTATATCTACCCTTTTATATAAAGCAAAAATTGCGGTGATAGGTCTGCTTTAAATGTTTTTGCACAGCCTTTAAATGTGCACTTTATAGCAGAGTAGCCATAACTTGCATCTTATGTTTTTTATATGATATTGTATCAGCACCCTCTTGTGGCAAATTCAATTATGACAACTGGTACATTTTTTACCTAATACACACAGTATAGTTTTAAACATTTAATACATTCGTTAAAATGGCAGTTACCTATAACACAAATTCACTAATTCAGCTTTAAGGCAATTGACTGGTTGGTAAAAATATGATTGGTTGTTACAGTATTTTTAATAATGGTTGCTGTTTTTATTACCTACTCAAAACATGTATTGGTCTGACCTCACTTTGAAATAATTTCCATATTTATGTTAACCAATGGTCATAAACTGGTTTGTTTATGTTTTAGTTAATTTGGTAATTCTACTTGTGCTGTATATAGATATATAAAGCATCATAAAAGATCATATGACCAAGTGGAAATGTTTGTAGTATAGAAAGGTTGCACCTGGGTCAGATCACCCTGGAAGAGGCACAACTTTTCCTACTGCCGCCCATAATTCTGCATCCCTAGCTCTTTATAGAATTTGTTGACCATAATAACCCTGCCCCTGGAATTGTTTATAATCTATTGTTAGTATTGTTGGCATACAGACACATGAGTTGCTAAACAATTTACAAAAAGGATATCTTTTCATGTAGGTAAATAAAAATAGTGATGGGGGAATGTGTCCATGTTCAGGTCACCTTGGTGAACTCAACATTCACAGCTATGTTAATATTATTATGAATTAATAAACTATTATATGAATAATAAACAGGATTTATATAGCTCCAACATATTATGCAGCACTGTACATTAAATATAGGCTGCAAATGACAGATAGATACAGACAGTGACACAGGAGGAGAGGACCCTGCCCCGAAGAGCTTACAATCTAGGAGGTGGGGGAAGAATCACACAAAAGGAGGGGAGATATGGAATGTAGGGTGAGTAGTGAGGGTTTAAGAGACAGAAGAAGATAGGTAGGCAAGTTTGAAAACACGGTTTTAAAGTCGTTTTTGAATGTGCAGAAAGAAGGACCATTCCAGAGAATCGAGGCAGCTGTAGTAAAAACCCTGTAAACTGATGAGTAAGGAAGACATTAGGAGGTCATTGGAGGAGAGCGGCTAGCAGTGTTTTTTCTATCACTTCACAAACGTAAGTAGAACAATAGTTGTGGAGGGATGTGAAGGCAAAGCACAGAAGATTGAATTTGTAAAATGGTAAAATGGAAGCCAGTGTAGAAATCTGCAAAGAGAAGCAACAGAAGTTAATTTAAGTCTACTAAAAATGAATTCTTAATATAAATTTGCCTCCTTTTAAGGGTTAATAGGCATACTCATTTCTAAAAAGGCATGGGGGGGGGGGGGGCATGTTCACCCATCACTAGTGCCAATAATGCCAATACCAAATAAATAAAAAAAAAAAATCAGAAATACAGATTGGTTGGGAGAAAGTCATTTAATGCTTCCTGAATAGTGTTAGGCCTCTATAGGGACTCGGAATGGAGTAGGGGAGCCTATCATCTATCAGAGACAATGGCCCCAGGTTTGACACACATTTAGGAGGAAGCTGGAATCAAATGAATGCATGGAGAATGGGAGGTTTGGGATTCCCCGGGGAAAAGCGGAAGATGTAGGGAGAGAGGTTTTGGGGCTGGCCTTGCCTGACCGGGGTCTATCTGAGAGCTGCTGAGAAGTCAAAAGATTTGTTTCTATTGCTGACGACCTAATCAACCTGCCAGTAAATGGCTGAATAGAAGACCTGTGTAAGGATGCTGTAAAACAGGAGATCTTATAAGCTGTATTCAGGACTGTCAAAGAAATGGATAGCCATCTCCAGAGAATGGAGTTCCCTTAGAAGTTTCACCATGCGGAAAAGATTCTAGCCTGAGACTAGGCCTTTGGATAAAAATACTACAAGTTCATTCCAGCTTGCTTTTACAAATGCTATCTAAACGGAGAACTGGACTATTATTTCACTCCACATTTTCTAGAATGGGATATTCTTCTGCAATACAGGACCTGCTTGGTCACATTTTTTTATTTTTTAAGTTAACTTTCACTTTATTAACTGTTTTCCTTAACACTCAATTAGGTATGGAGGAGTCACAAGGCTTTCACCCATTATCCTTGGAAAGCTGAGGATCTAAGAAAGTATACGAGTGCTTTCTCTTTTGGGTTGGAGCGCCACATATTTCCTAAGGACCTGGTAAAAGTACCAAAGACTTCACCAGTAAATAAAAGAAGTGGCCATAGGTCATATTGAAGTATTTTCAGCTTTAAACAATTAAGCCTGGCAATAAGGTGTATAAGTGTATTGAAACCCTAACACTGAGCCTAATTTATTTGGTCCATTTTGGTTCGTTAAATATACAGTTGAAAGTGTTTTGTTGTAGCTCTTTAATAATTGCACATGAATACTCCCAGAAACACAGTAACTCCCAACAGTAGGTGAGTGAAGGAATAAGCCCACTCCATGTAATGTCCTAAATGCGAGCCTGCTCTTTTCCCATAGGTTTACTTTAAAACTTAATTTATGTAAAAGTGACATACAGTACCTGTTTTCATTCTGCTGTGTTATGAAAACATATTTATGTGCACAGAATAGTGGTGAGTTTGTTCCTGCCATCCTAGTGCTGGCAGAGTAAACAAGATCACAGGACTTGTGACATGCACATAGACGTTACCCTCAAGCTGCATACACTAGGACTATTTATTGCATTGCAAGATCATTTTGTTCTCTTGTAATAGTACAAAGTCTGTTTCTGAAAGAAATACATTGATCATACATACCATATCCTGGAGAAAAGTATGCCATGTTAGGTAATACCAGTTCTAATACTAGTCTCCCTGTTGGTAGATGAGACTAAGATATCTAGAATGAGAATGTGGCTGGCCAGTCAACTAAAATATAAACATAGGGACAAATCATTCGGCTTGTTGGGAAGGGAATAGGGGGCATCCATATTGCCAAGGATGTTTTTTGGTTCTGGCACAAATAATTTTTGGCTTGAAGCAGGCAAGTTCTGTGTTTGGAGTACTGTGTCACAATTTGCATGTACCTAGACTGATATCTTTTATGTCATTAACAACACATCTACTCAGGACAAGAGGAGCAAGTACCAGAATATTACCATCTACTCAAAAAGTCTTGTATTAACTGAGTGCCATTTCCCAGTACCAATTTTAGCATAAGTGAGATCATCATACAGTATGCAAAAATATATTTCCAACTCTCTCAATCTCCCACGTTTTCCCTGGGTTTTGACAAATAATGAACATATTTTATACAATGCCTACACTAGTTTAAACTTTTTGTAATAAAAGTATTATTATCCTGCTGTGTTGTGCAAGATTTATTGTGATATTCTTTTGTAAAGCCAAAAAAAAATGTCACTGACAAAATGAATGAATATTTGATTTAGCTTAAACTCCTCAAATGTTGCTCTTTCTACCCCCTGGTGTATTGATCTGACAACCCCCTGGCATTCCTGCCTTGAAAACTTCTTCAGCTTTCATACAACAAAACTGCTTGTCATTCATTGCATCATGAATACATACACATATACAGCTAGAAACTAAAGAGAATGTTAAGTGTCAAGTCTACAAATAATAATAAGTAAATTTGTATATTTAGAAGTAAAAATCCTGCCAAAAAGTCGACATCAAAAGATATCTGATATCAGCCAGAGAATCTTTTTCCAATCAAAGCATCCCAGCCTCCAAAAAAATTGATCTCAATGAACAGGGCATGGCAGTTGGTGACCCTTAGCCATATGTGGTATTTAGTAGAACTGGGATCAATGCAACACACAGCAGACACTCTGAAGAAAGTGATTTATTAAGCGCATAATAAGCTTTCTTTAGCATTTAGGAAAAGAAAACTTTGCTTTTTTTCAGCAAAACATACCATACATGTTTCCGGCAGCAAACAAAGTCCAAACTGGCACAAGTTATTCACAATAGTCTCAAACTTGAGGTTCAAAGTTTCTGTGCTTTCTGTCTCAGGTCTGACTCCATGAGCCACACCAGGCCTCAAGATCCTAGTCCACCATACAGTCTAAAGCAGGGGTCGGCAAACTCCGGCCCTAGACCAGATTGAGCCTAGCCAGTAGTTCGTTCCAGCCTAGCGTCCGCTGGCTGATCCGGCCTAATGCTGGACGGCAACCCGCGGCTCCGGAGCTGCAGGTTGCCAGCCAGATCTGCCAGGGGGCGTGAGGAACTACCAGAGCCGCCGGAGCTCCCGTGCCACCTCCTTGCTGTGGCTCCCCAATTTACTGCGGCTGGCGTTGATACTTCTGCCGCTGCGGTAAATAGGGAACACTCCCTGAAAGTAAATCCCTCTCCTCCACAATGCATACAGAGGAGAGAAATTTCACTTCAAGGGGCATTCCCTGTTGAGGGCGGGCACATCAGGGCAGGACCCCTAAAATGGCCTAGTGGCCATAAAAGTTTGCCAACCCCTGGTCTAAAGTTAAAATCAGCTCCCTTTTTTTTAAAAAAACATTCTTTATTTATAAAAGGGTTTTTAATGAGGGAAGAACAGTGGGGTAAAAAGTACAGATGAATGGGTATAAAAATTAAACTTACAACAGTACAATACAGTCAGCTCCCTTTTAATACCATCAGCCAGGTGGTTCCTAACCTATTTCCAAATTCTGGCCTGGGAAAGGGATGGAGATTCTGACCAACCCATTTCTTCTATGGCACTCTGGACCTGGATCCCAAATAAACATCCTCAAATAAACATCTGCATTATCACAATTATCAGCAGCCATATCCAAGCCCTTTAATTTATCTTTAGGTAAAATAGATTAAATATTATTTAGCATTGATACACATTAAATTAGGGACAAGCAAGCCACTGAAAATAAAATGTTAAACTGAATCAGAGAGGAATACAAAGAAGAGGTTTTCCTAATAAACTAATAGTAAGAATAGTGCCATGTCTGCTTTTGGGCAGGACTTTTCAGCGATTGTTTGGACAACTGTCAAGGCTGAAACACGTTATATACCAATGCTAACCTACTTTCTAAAACTGCTACTTGACTTTAGTACTTTAAGTCCCTGACATTTAACAAGTATGTAGCATGGGAATCCAGAACTCCTAAACTGCATACTAGTTATGGGTCAGTGGAACAGTGAAGCTAGAGGACCAGCAAAACAGACAGGCAACTAGAATTTTTGGAAGAAACTTTTCAAGAAGCAACCAAGGTATGGCATATAAAAAAAACAATCTTAGAAATTCAAGGAATACATATTATCCTTTATGAGAGTTGCAAACACTCTGCATAAGCATCAGACAGGACCAGACTGGCAATATGGCAAATTTACTAGCTGCCCAAAGGTAGCTGCTAAGGGGCTGATAAAGAAATTGCAAGACCTTTTTAAATAAAACAAAAACTGCTGATGATCTATATAGGAATCCTGCATTTGTCCCTTAAAGTATAGATTTATATGAAAAAAAAAATAGTCTCCAGTCCCCAAATGTATTCTAAGATAATTCTTTTCAAGGCACAGACATTTGCACAATGGTTCATGTTTATGGCCTTGCTGCAGAAATCTTGTCTAGCAATACCTACACCTAAGCTGTAACTCTCCATAGGCCACTTGAATGGAGCCTTACTCTAATGATATTGGTACAATATATTCAAGTTTATTACTGTTCTTGCACAGGTATGAAAAGCGCAGGGAAAGATCTGTTGCAAGGCTGTGAACAACAAGGGAGTTGCCACCTTCAGAAAGATGTATGTGAGAAGGTTTGGCTTAAAATACCTTGAGTGGATAGGATACTAATACTGATGTGATTGTGGTGCTAGTATTGGAAGCCATACAAGTTTTGACCTTTATATTACAAAACTGTCCTTTTTAGCCAGTCTATCATTGGAAAATCATGGAAGACCTCATCTCTTTGAAGGGTTATGGGTATCATAATTCATGAGCACTCAGAAAAGCAATGGATTCATTTATAGCAGAGATATGATCCTATAGCCTCCACAAGCTCTGTCCCTTCCACTATTTTACTCATTGAACATTTCTATGTTTTATATCTGTCACACACAGACATGCCTAATACTGAAAGACCTTGGTGCTAAGTATGATCAAGAGTCTCCTTTATTCATATTACATTAAAGGGTCCTTTTCAGTGTTCATATAACTAATTATAGTTTTAATAAGAGAATGCAAGTTATTATTTTGTAGAAAGAAAAATAACTATAATAACTTTGCAAAAGTAAATTAACAATGTACAAATTGCTTTTTTTAAAAGCACAAACAACCAATTAGCATACAAAAATATGTAAAAGATATTCTGTGCAGAATGTAATCTGAGCTAATAAATAAAATATAGTAACAAGAATATGTTTGGGCACCATGACCTCATGTGCCCAGGGACAGCTGTACAACCCCCACCCCCCATCCACCATAAATATACTTTAGTTGTGCTTTCTTACTACAGTAGTTCAAAAGTAAACAGTAATGTAGCAATGGAAATAGCATTATTTAGATTTAGATACTGTTACAAGGAGAATGTATTATTGCACTGTTTCATCAAAATGACCATGTCTTAAAAACATGTGGCCTGTCCAATGTTGTTATATACTTTAGAAACACTGAGGTTTTTAATTGCCTACATCTAAAACACACCAGGTAGTATATAACATTTATCTGATGCGCCATATGTTTATAAGAACTGACATAGAAATCTACAGCAAAAACAATTGTTATATTTCTTTTCCCATCTGTTTGTCTTTTTTGTCTTTTCTCCAGTATTATTTTAGAACATACTGAATTCAGCATATAATCAAATACCTTCCCCTGCATGCAGTACTTTTCATTGTCAATCACCATACACCTACTTGTTAGCTAAGCACAGGTTGATAACATCTTTCCATAGTAATTAATTTTTGTATCCATTCTCTGTAATTCTGAGATCTTGAACATCCTCTGAACATTTTCAAAAGGTATTTTATTATAGATAGGTACTGGCAGGGCTAATATTCATATCTCATGCACTTTGATCTGGAAGTCACATCAATAAATGCATTTACACTTTTATCTTAAGTGTGTTTACTTTTTCCTTTAGACCACAAACATTTTGTGGTGTGATGCTTTTTTCTTGCTCTTCATTCTCACCACAAGTGTCCATTAGGCAAATGCAAGTCTACCTGTTTGAAGGGATATTTTAATCTATTGTTATTTCAATGCATCATATTCTAGGTACAAAACATTAGAGATTGATTTTACCTACATTAGTATGGGAGGTATTATGTGCTAGTTCTGCTTGCAGAAAGATAAGCCTGCTCTATAAACAATGAGGGCCAGATCTGCCTGTACAAACAAGTACACTTTGTATATATTTTACTCACTATGAAATAACATAGCCACACAAGTTAAAAGAAAAGACCAAGAAAGGCTAGGGTTTTAGTGCGGCAATAGGATAGTATATTGTAAAGAACACTTTAAAAATTACTTTCATAAAGAAAATGTAACACAACATTTTAATCGGTCTTTCCCATATATAAAATCATGGGAAGAGTGACTGGCGAACTTGACAGTGATATCTCTATTGAGGTATTAAGAAAGAAAACATGTTGTAATCCGACACGTTTCGCCTGTCAGCTTCCTTGGGAGTTGACGAAGAACGTTTGGGATAAGTTGAAACCATTAATTAAGGGATATCACAGAGGTAGTTATAAATTTATGATCTTACAACGCAGTATCTGTAAGGCAGTATAGGAGAATCCTATCCCATGTAGAGTTCAGCAGACGGAGGTGCTGCTCAGTTGTGTGTCCTACAGATACTGCGTTCTGAGATTATTAATTTATACCTACCTCTGCAACATCCCTTAAATGACGGTTTCAACTTATGCCAAGTTGCGAACAAACATTCTTTGTCAAATCCCCTGAGGAAGCCGATAGGGGAAATGCGTCAGATTACAACACGTTTTCTTTTTTAATACCTCAATAGGGGTTATCACTATCTAGTATGTCGGTCACTCTTCCCATGATTTTACATATAGAAAAGACCAATTAAAATGCTGTGTTACATTTTACTTATGCAAAGTCATTTTTCAAATTGTTCTTTAGAATATACTATCTTATTGCCGCAATAAAACCCCAGCTATTCTTGGTCATTTCTTTGAACTTACATATTTTTTAGGGGAGCGGCTCATTACATTGATGAAGAAACGTGATTAGTAACACTTCTAAGGTAAACATAACCACACAATGTAAAAGCAGTGAGCTAAGCGACAGAAATAGGCCTTTCTCCTTTTATTAGACTGTATTAATGACATATGACTATGGTAGGGACATTAGATTGTCAGCCCCATTGAGGTACGGCTAGTGACATGACTTTGGACTTTGCACAGCGCTGCGTAATATGTCGGCACTATATAAATTATGAACTAGTTAATAATATTTAGAAAAGCATATAGGTCTTATAGTGTTAGGTCATTCCCCTCTTGGTCAGGTCTAGAAATGTTCAGCAAATTTGTCTGTATGTGTGTGCCTTAATCCTAAAGAGTTATGCCTAGAAGTTTTATGAGCACTATTTGTAGAATGACATACATTTACTCAGTAAACTATATCTCTGTTAGCACATTCCGTGTATATGGCAGCACCGCTTACAATATTGACATATTTCATTTTGTAAACATAAAGTTTCATATGTGTAACCTCCCGCACAGGTTATACAGGTACTCTGGAATTAGGCTACTGTTTGCTTTGCATGTAAATTGTCATTAGAGCCTCTCTTTTTCAGTTCATGAGCATGTGGTTTATGAGGTTTTAGTCTATGATTACTATATTACTCTTAATTTCAGAAATGCAGTCACACAAGCTATTGCCTCCTCCTGTGCCATGGCATAAAATTAAAATATGCAGCCTCTCCTCCAGGTTTCGTTTCTCCTCCAGGAAAGGGTTGGCCCTTTAGTAAGTATTCCAAAATGCATTTACTACTTGTAATTAATATTTCTCTGTAATTATTCTCAGATATGTGACATGTGTACTATATATACCATGGTTTAAGTTTAGGAGCTAGCTATAGCTGGGTTAAAGATTTTTTTCATCCAATCACTGACATGTTTGTTCAGATGTTTTGGAGTGACTTTTATGAGTGTTATTTTAGTCTGGAGATCTACCAAGACAACCCCTCTGGGTCCTACCAGATAACTCCCAGGGTTTCTTAAAGAAACTGTCTAGCAAAAGAATCCGGAAAAAAGGCAAACTAATCTGGGGGAGGGGTTCTTGATAATAAACCAGCCCATGCTGGAGTTGCTACACCCATTTTTTGAGTATCTTTCCACCCTAACCCTCCTTCTCAGTTAAGAAGCTGCAAAAATGTTTGAAATGCATAAAATAGTTGTGCTAGGCATCAGTGAGTCTGTGTTACATATATTAGCCTTTCTTTCTTTCCTTAGTTTCTTCATGCATCTTTGTTGCTGATGTGCTACAGCATCACTTTGAATATGTAAAAGCTACAGAAGTACCCTCATACCATAAAGATAAGGAAGGCATTTTCCAGCCTCACCAATAATACATATGGAAATCTGTTTCTGGTATTAGAATAAACCTGTCATATACAAAAAGTTCCCAGTCTAGCAATATTCCTTCAAAAAAGCAGTGACCAGGGAGTTCCACAAAAACCAGGCACTGTGCTTGATACATGTGAGAAGGGAAACAAATTGCTCTACATATTGAGAGCAGAGCTTGAGGTGCTTTCCCTAACTTGCCTGCCATGGCAGAATGCAGGGCAGTTCAGATGAGTGAAAATCTGACATCTTTAGGTAACGTTAGAACGTGCTGCTGAGGTGTCCATACATTCCCACTGGCCAAATAGGAGTCCACAGGATGCAAGAGGGGGTGTATAAAAAAATCTTTGGCTGTTGAAACTCGGCCTGGCGTTCGGCTATGACAAAAAGGCTTGGGGTCTACTACAGGTATAGGAGAAAACATTATATTTCAGTTGTTCCCCCAGTTTTTCCAGAAGCACAGAATTTTTACAGCATGAATTTACTTTTTTTTCCTTGCAGCACAACTTCTGCATAAAATCTTCATTAATCTACAGTCACTTCAGTAGAAAGCAGGTTTGTCAGCTTTAGAATGCCCCTTGACCCAGTTTCTCTTTGATTGGGAAAAAAGGTTTGCTTAATTAAAAACAATAAAATTCTAAAGCACATAAATCATTTTGCCATTCCTACCATGCTTAACCTAAAATTATATTTTTAAGTTTTTTTTTATTTATAATAACGGTGTTATTGAAGAAAATATTATAAAAGCAAGGTTTGATATTGTTAATAAACCAATACATAACTAACATTTTTCATATTTATGCAAATTCCTTTGATGAAAACTGTGTTGTTCATTATGCCAAGCAGACAAAGATATTGCTTTGTTAGTCTAAGTAAAAGATGTCTAATCTCTGCTTGCTGGCAGCTAAGAAAAGTATTTTGAAAAACTGCCTGGAGCCACATCCTCCTACTGTAACCCAACTTTTAAATTATCTTCAGTCATTGATGGTAATAGATAAAAGAGAGGCCATCCAACACCTAGATACACAACGGCAGAGGTACTTTGGCACATGGATGTCGTATTTGCAACATACACTATCCCCTAACCAACTGCATGACATCATTGAAATGTTTAGCCACTCGGTTTGGCATTATCAAAACCTGGGAGCCATCCACATTAAAGTCCATAATCTCTTGCAATGTGTTCTGGTAACAACCAAGCAGTCCCTTTGACTCAGTGCCCCAACACCTTTGTAGGGATTATATCCCTTACAGCTGTTTTACTGAGCACTTGCTACTTGGACCAGTCAGTTTCCAGTGGACCATGACCCCTTACGTTAATAATAAAAAAACATCAATTTGCCATTCTTTATTATGGTTGGAACTAAACAATAAAAAAAACGGAAATAACATATACTGTAGTTCAAATAAATATTTTTTATTTTCAAATTTAGCCACTAGGTGGAGCTCACTAGTTTTACCATTTTTCATTTTCTTAACCTGCTTTGCTGAAAAAGCCCATCGTTTACAAAGCTCAAAAGCTCAAGCTGAATCTTGCACCCAAAATTAAAATAGACACCAAAGGGTTTTCTACCCTCTCCCCTCCTTTCCACTACTAGAACACTACATGGGAAGTCTAATTGGAAACAACTACATATGGGCCAATTCTTTAGAAAACCAAAATTGTTTTATTTTGTCATGGGTGCACCTTATAAATATTTATTCATAAAACATTTTTTATAATTATAAAAATTATTTACTATTTACATAAACATAAAATAAAATATTAGAATATAGAAACATACAGTATCTCCATATTTCCTTACTGAGACCAGTTGCAATAAATGAATCTTTAGTCTTAGTGAAAATGTGATTACTTTGTTCATATCTTGTCAATAAATAGCATATACACCTATAATTTAATTAAATTATTATTTTTTAAATCATTGCTGAACTGAACATTATTTTAAAGTGCCTATCAGCTAAGAACAGACAAACTTCTTATGGTTATTCAAAAAGCTTCCATACCCATTTGATGTCACTTGTTCACTAATTTACAGGAATTAGAACAATAAATGTTATTTGTTGATTGGTTGCTATGGGTTGTTCTGTTTTCTGCATTATTTTTGCTTTACCAAATAATTAAAATATCTCTAATCATTGTGATGAAGTCTTCAGTGAATAATATGCCCACAGGACGGATGTCCATGAGTATTTCCTAAAGCTTCCGGAGAGGACAATGATGCAATGTAGTTTCCTGTGTATTCTGGAATAGACCCATTAGTTGCATACAAAGCAACTACATAAGAAAGTCCTGGACAGAAGCTCATTTGCTATAAATATGTAATACTGGAAGTTATGCAGTATTATTATAAACATGATGACATTAAACACAAAGCATTTCCAGTGCAGTCACATGTAAATATTAGGGTATTACATTAATAAAGTTACCCTTGTCCAGTGACCCCTGTGAACACCTCTTTAAAAGAGAGCAAGGGTATAAAATAGAGGGGAGCTGATTGTAGACAGTGTGATGGGTAATCATTTGCTGGCATTGTGTCATTAATGATGGATTCATATCACTGAAAGCCATGACTGATTAGGGATTTACTTATATGGAAAAAATAAACTCTGTTTTAAAGTCATTAAGTTTTTTAATTTTCATAAACAACTTTTCATAGTGTAGGAGCACTGTGGTTATTTACAGTTATTCCAGTTTATGCACACAGAGTTAATTTATTCCCAGCAGCTGAGTATGCCAAGATTGTACACTGTCCTTTGCTAAGTGTAAATAACTGATAAAAATAATCAGGTAGGTAAGTTTGTTTTTGTACAGTAGGGGCATCACCTGTGTGGAATGTGAGCAGTGGTCAAATGGCTGTGGGTATGCAAGAAGAAGACAGGTGCATGTGCTATGTATTTTGAACAAGTCTTATTGCTACCATTATACAGGTTCAACAACTGACTATCATCCTAGAAAAACATACCTGAGCTCAGCAAATATATAACTCTAACTCTAAGTCTGCACACACAGTTTTAATTTAGGGAGGGACATGATGTAGTCCCTGTAGGTTCTGGGGGAAATCACTATCACCTTGGTGGCCTAGTGGCATATCAGGCTCTGCCTGTACTTATCCTTGTGTCGGGCCCTCTTTAGTTTTCTGCAGGCAGCCTGCACTTGGTGGGCCTACAGGGTTCTTGCCATAGCTTAATATATAACTTTACGAATCTAAATAAAAGTTATTGAGTCTGGAGTTCAGCTTTAAAATTCATGTACAGATTTACAATGTTATTTTGTTGCCATCAGCTGTATACAATTTTTATTTTAATTTAATAAAATCGATATGGTTCCCAAAAATTAGAGGAAAAAAGCAAGTGTGCTCATAGGCTGCCTGCCTTTGTATGATATTTATTGTTCCCGCTAGTGGAACTGGGAAGACTGGTGGGTTGGCGTATGCGGTTTTCCACTGGCCTAGTAATAGTTAGTCACATTCAGCTGGATTTGTTATTATAATGTTGAAGACCTTTTGCACTCATCTGTCATTAGTTCTAAAGAGGCAGCTTGGAACACTGCAAAACGTCTTTAACATTACAAGAAGTAATCTAGTTAATCGTGACTAATTACTAGATATACAATGACCTGGATAAATGAGAACCTTTACAACGTGCTGCTGAATTCTCTTTTGGTGGCATTTTTTTTCTTTTTACATTCCAATCATTTTTTTAAAAAAGAGGGATGATCATCTGAATGAATGAATTAGGTAAGTTCTTCATTTGCATCATGATTTAGGCCACAAAAATGTAAGCACTGGCTACCTAGGAAAAAATTATCATACTGGTATGATATGTACTAACAGGTACGAAACATGCATTACATTTTTTTTTCAAACAAATTTGATTTCTAATCTAGCTGTTACAGAAGTGCACAGTTTTCCATGAATATCTTTTGCATTACAACATGATGACAAAGGTCATGTTAATCAATATTAGAAAGTAGAAGATAATCACCTGAAACTTCTGATAAACACACCTCCTGTTCCTGTGCTAAGAAAAATCCATCAAATACTACTGCTGACCTTTTACTTCTAATTCTAGATGCCTGGCCGTCATATTAAACCAAAGGGTTCCATAATTTGTCACTAATCTGAAACAAGCGTGCATTAAGAGCTAAAGTCTCATTCTGCATGCTTGTTCCAGATCAATAAGCTAAGAAGTATCAGAATATGAAAAAGTTATATGGGAGACCCCAAGGTAAATTGCTGCAACATAGGGCTGAACACAACTGCAAGGGCATCAAACCCCAAGATCTGTATGACTATGTCAAACCTAAACTAACTTCCCTGCCCGAGAAGCAGATGCAGACCCCTGATGGTATCATCCTTTTGGAAGTAGAGGAAAGTACTGTGATCCAACTACACTTGAATGCACTTAAGGTGGAACTACACCTGTGAGATTTACCTGTCTCTGTTCCCTCGTGGGACACCCATCTTCTTTTTTGTTCTCTTCCTTGGAATGATCTTTGGCTATCTTGATTGGCCAGACCAGGATGAAATACTGTAGATGTGTTTTGAATCCAATGCAACCACCTTACAACATCATTTTTCTGTTGTATATTATAAATAGGAAAGGCCTTTCAGACTTCTGGACTTTAAAACCCAGATAGTTTCTATGTATTTTTAGTATGAGACTTATGTGCTTGTTTCTCATGTGTAATTTACATGTGCTTTTAGTGGAATGGGAAATTCAAATTTATAAAATAAGATGTTGCTGCTTACAATCCTTTACATCCTGAAGCAAAAACATTAACACAAGTACATTGGTCTATAGTGGAAACAAGTCTGGATAAAATTACTTATTAATTGACTTTATTTTGGCATGGATTTTTTTTTTTTTTACAACAAACAAATATATCTTATTTGTGATCTCTATTTATGGATTAGGTGTCACCTTTTTCTGTAAATTCCAAAGCCTTGGATTTGCAATGACTTGCAGTGTCTTTTACCGCCAGCATATACATAGAATAGCAGCATGAACATATCTGTTAGTTAGAACAATGTAGCCACCAGCATGCTCCAATTTCTTACTCAGTTATATTACAGTTAAGGGCTATGTAGTTGGTGTAAGGACTTGCTCAGACTGCATATTTTTACGCAGTACCATGCATTTAAACTGCATGTAGCCAAACCCTTAAAAAGTATTATTAGAAAGAATTTGTTGATTTTTGTTTACTTTTTTTTATGCATTTTGATTGTAGTAGCATTGCCTTGAATTTTTATAAACACTTCATTCAGCAACCTTTTTAGGGTTGAAGAAAAGCGCCTGACAAAGCCTAGCAGTTAGCACCTGTTACTGAACAACCTCCTATTTAGTGCACAGATAATATTTTTTTCTCGATCCCTGCCCCAGACCAATTCCTGCAATATGTTCTCCAGCCAGACAGCTTGGCACAAGTCAATATTTGAATGGAAATAAAAGCCAACAAAAAAGGGTAAAAAACTAATTTGAGAATGGGGATTAAAAAAAGCCCAGCTGCATCACATTGCATGTTGTAGATGGTTACAGCTCAGCTTAAGGATAGTGGGAAATGTGCTTATTTTCATTTAGTCTGTCTAGATGAATGATTTAGACATGTTCTAAAAAATGAGTACTATTCACAGAATAAAATGCTAGCTAATAAGCTGATATAAATAAATTCTTCAAAGGAGCCTAGACATCATGGAATTTTGCTTCTCTTTTATGTACAAGAAGAAATTGAAATCCTATCTGTTGCGTATAATAAAGTCATTTATTCATGAAGTATTTTGCCTTAAGGAATTTATTTCTTGATCTGGAAGATATTGCTCTTACTTCTGCATTTTAATCATTATTCAGAGTCTGGAGAGTGCTGGGTTTTATGATGTAGTACAATTATGGTTTATATTTACTTCCAGAGATTGAAGCATATAGTCATAGATAAACCATCTGAATTGACACTTTAACGCAGAAACAGAATGAAAACAATGAGATACAATTTCCCTTCAGGATTTCTTCTAATAAAACAGTCAAGTGTTACATCCGAAGCATACTGCAAAACTCATAAAATCCATTAAAACATTAGAATGTATAAGGTGCTTACAGAACCATGGCCAATGGATCAATGTGATCATACACCAATTTGATGTGAAAGCCAGATCCAACCAAGTATTTAAGGCTTTTGATCAAAAAGTAGCAAATCAGAAAAGAATACATATTATTATTAAACATCAGAAACTGCTTGTGTTTTAGTCTGCAAGAGCTTCGCTAACCACCTGTAGAAGTTCCTATTCAAATATAAGCACTAGTGGAATTTATATAAAAACTATACTACTGTAACACATAGATGCTGCAAAATGTATCTATAGTTTTTCCTACTTTGGCCATTATATGATCCCACCTGATCAACTCAAGGTTGGCTGAATTCAGATGATAATCGTGCATGTAGAAACGATGATTCAAAAGCAGAACCTTGCATAAGAGGTTTCACTCTAAGAGGTGGGAGAACATAATAGAGTATACAATGAATTATTAACTAATTGGTAACTGATCAAAAGAGAGGAAGATAGGTAAAGTTGGGACAGGAATGGGAATTAATGGCTTAGGTGTATAGGAGTATGTCTATTGGGACAATGGAGAAAATTTCCGACAGTAAGCAGAGTGGGCGGTAAGGTGTGTAAATTTATGTATTAGGCCAGATATGTGAATTGGACAGTAGCACGGAATTAATTTAATTGTAAAGTGAAATGGAAGCCAGAATAGAGGTTTTCAAGGAGAAGCAGCAGATGAACAGTATTGAGAAGAGTGAAGAAAATAGATAAAGGTCTATCTATCAGAATTCCCATTGTTCAATTTTGGGTTTAGCTGGGATTTAATATCTTATGTAGCTTGAAAGACTTGAAAATTGTTGTTCAGTAAGGTTCCTCATCTAACCTGATGTACACTGCCTGGCCAAAACAAAAGTCGTGAATCCTGTGTATGGGCAGTGTTATGATTTCGGGTTGCTCCAGTTGGTCAGGTCTGAGTTATGTGCCGAAAAAATGAGGTCAGATGTCTGAATATATTCTTTGGCCAGGTTTTCCATCAATGGATTTTTCTTCTCTGACGGCACAGACGTATTCCAGGATGACAACGCCAGGATGTATTGAAAAGTTGGTACAGGGAGCATGAGAAAAAATTTTCACTCATTGATTGGCTACCACAGATCTTAACCCCATTGAGAATCTTTGGGATGTGTTGAAGACTTTTCTCAGTGATTCAAAGTGATTCAACTCTTCCATCATCAGTACAAGTTCAAGTACAAGTTCTTGGTGAAATGCAACTCTAGATGGAAATAAATGTTGTGACATTGCATTAAAGCGAATGTGTGCCATAATCAAAACTAAAGGCGGTCTAACAAAATATTAATGTGTGTGATTTTATTTTTGGCCAGGCAGTGTAGCTGGAACAACTTTGTCATGAACAATGGGCAAAAACTGAAATCCAGATCTGCACAGTTGCTGGACTTACCTCAAAAGACTTTCAATTACCATGCTTTGATATAATTGCTGTATCTAACTATAAAAACATCCACAATTGGTAATCTCCAATGGTCAAAATTGTCTGGAATTATTAAAGAGACCTGTCCATTTATTTGCTTCCACATATGTACACGGACTAATTAAATGTCCATCTCCATAGCTACTTCTCTTCTCAATGAAAGCAGCTATTTTTTTTACTCTATTTTTCCTTTAAAAGTAAATCAAATGCAGTCTGATCTA
Organism: Pyxicephalus adspersus; assembly: GCF_032062135.1. Lineage (NCBI taxonomy): Eukaryota > Metazoa > Chordata > Amphibia > Anura > Pyxicephalidae > Pyxicephalus > Pyxicephalus adspersus. The sequence goes on from NC_092862.1 coordinate 111,906,789, forward strand.
ATTTGTGTAACTGGTGATTGTTTCCTGGGAATGAAAAACAAAACAAAGCTTTTAATTTGAATGTAGCACCATTAATATATGTTAATTATTATGCATATGCATATCAGTGAATAGAGATGTTTCCAAGTCTAGTCTAAGGATAACATTCCTTACCAGCTATATATTGCATTGGGTATACCACAATACTAATGATATGATTGGTGAGCTTTTTATGACTTCCTCTCACAAGAGTGGCCAAGCACAGCTGGCTCCTGGATCAACTTCAGGACCCTATGCATCAGGCTGGAATGATAATGAGTGGTCCTGGATATTTTTATTACTACACATAACATTTTCTAATTGTTGAGAAATAAGGAGAATCATGGTGGCTGCTTCTGTGCCTTGTACATCCATTGACCTAATTACAATGTTGATTATGGTTTGCTGCAATGTGACTTACTAACAATCTTTACCCAAAGAAATGAAAAGTGTGCCACTTCAGGAGGGCTCCAGTACCTCCTAAGCCAACTGGGGCTCCCATGGGGGCCCTAAGTCAGTTCGACTAGTGGGGGGCAAGTCAGTTCTGCACAGGGGCCCACTGTTCTTTATATTCGCCAACTCCATAGAAATTTCTGTAGACTTTAGAAGAAATGATAAAAACATTTATCCCTGCCATGATGCTAATGCTTAATACATCGTTATTGTTTTATGACTTTGCAAGCAGAACATCAAAAATGTGATTTTATGGAAAGGTATGACCGGTCAGTCACAAAGATATCTTATTGTGTTCTGTACAGTGCCTGTACAGCATAAATCAGACCAGAGGATGGGAAAGCAGCACAAGGAACAAATCATTTACCAACTTCCTGCATCTAACTAATGACATCATTACACTTATGTCTCTCGTGGGGCTGCTGCCAAGAGATGCTACAGGTAGCATTCACTGCAACCTCACTACAAGCCTAAATATAGCCTTAAGGAGGGTTAGAATCCATATCAGATATACAGTCACACCCCTAATGGTTAAGGATTTTAAGAGTTCCAGGGGCTGATCACTGCTGCCCCTAATTATTCCCCATGGGGCAGCCATGAGAGGCATTGGTTCCTATCGTGAGGAAGGCGTAAACACAATGCAATCTCACCAGCAGGTGTGAACCTAGCCTAAGGTGGTCTGAACATAAAAAAATCCAGTTGTCACCAGATTGCCCTTAACCACCTGGGCGGTTAGCCCGAACCTGGGGGTAAGAAAAGCTGCAACAATCTGGTTCGGGGTAGCTAAAAGTATAAACAAGCATTACAGTGGAATCCCATTGTCATACAACATTGTATGACAATCAGATTACAACTGAAAAAAAATACTTACCTTGTCCCCGCAGCTCCTCCGGAGACGTCTTCTCTGTTCAGTCTTCCCCCGGCGTTTGCAGTGACGATCTCTGGGGTTTCCCGGTGACGTCGTTGCATGCGTCGGTGCGGGCGGGAGGCGGGGCGGGAAATTCAAATCACTTTGCATTGAATTCAATACAAAAAAGCTGTATTAAGTCCAATACAAAGAAATCCTTATATAATATATAAATAATTGTATTATATATATATATTATATAAGCTACTGTACAGGTACATTACATTATACACTATTTTTTTTTTAAGTTTTTTATAAAAAAAAATGTATTATTAAATTTATTAAATTGTGGACATATTTCGGTGAGTTATGTGGTAATTCGGTGAATTATAAGTAATTATTGAGTAATTCGGTGAATTATAGCCTACAATCTAAAATAAATTTCCATGCAAAAAATATAACACTTTTTGCATGGAAGTACAGAAAGAATTAGAACACTTGGCGTTCGCGTCCCTCGGCGATCCCTGATGTCAGTGCATGCGCCCGTTGACGGGGGTCGTAGCGGGAAATTCAATCTAAAGTCCTGTATCCAATCCAATACAAAATAATACAAAATATATTATGTGGTTTTGTCTATGGGTATGTGACGTTGGACTCTGTTAATAAAATTTACCACACTAGGGAGGGGTTTTAGAAAAAATATATTACTACACAGTATACTGAATTATCGCATTTTCAGTATTTTTCATTTATTTATGCATTCTTGTTTAAGCTGATTTTTGTGTTTTTTATTTAATTTCATTATGAATTTTTTTTTACATGATTGTGTGTTTCAAACATTTTTTATATTCATATCTACTAGAACCCTTGTTCGGACATATTTCTGTAACTTACAGGTCTACAATTTAAAAAAAAAAATTTCATGAAAAACAGTGTAACGCTTTTGGTACAGAAATCTAGACATCAGTGAAATGCCCGGGAGGTTAATTATTGTTTCTGTGTCTACTTTTGGAACTCCCATCACTTTGGGCTCCATTTATTAAACAGGGAATCCAACATTCACTCAAACATTCCATAGTGGGAATAAATGACTGTCTTTGAAACACATGGACCTTGAAGATTCCATTGCGGGAATTTCTGATTTCCTGTTTTATAACCAAAGCCCTAGGTGTTTCAGGGACAAGATTCACCAGGATGAATAGGACAGCAGTTTCGTAACCTAAAGCTTACCTAAACTCAGAATTTTCACCTTTACTTTTATGTAAGGTAAATATTCTGTTTGTTTTTGCTTTAAAAAAAAGGGTGCAGCACCGCTCTCTAATTCTTGATTGCCTAGGCAATTGAGAATGAATGGGGGCTCAGAGCCTCCCTGTATACCTACGTCAAGCATCCCGGGAGGCTCTTAGTGCTCCCTTCTGTGCAGAAGGAGCTCTTTTGTCAAAAAGGAAAAAAATTGCCCATCTTACTCATGCGCAGTGAGATTGCGCAAGTTTTTTTATCACCATCTACGTTACCTGATCTTGCGCCTGCGTCAGGTGACGTAGGAAGAATCCGGAAGAAGATGTCAGCTCCCGGTGAAGCAAAGATGGATGCCGGGACGACACGGGCCCCCTATGGATGAAACCTCCGGACCGATCAACTGCCTTGCGGGATTGAAGGTAAGTGGATTTCTTTTGTTTTGGGTGAGTTTTGAGTTTACTTTCTCTTTAAACACATATAGGGCTCTATTTATAAAGCAGTGAATCTGACATTCACTTAAACATCTAGCTGAGAATCAATTGTTGCCATAGAAACACATAGACCTGAAGAACTCTCCACCAGTGAATGTTACAGAGAATATCAAGTTCACCACTTTATAAATACACCGCATATTTTAATAAACACTGTGACAACACTTATGTAATACAATCCTCCCTTCTAATGAAGCCATTTGTAAGACCCCCAGGCCATCTTGTACTTTATTTGGTCAGCCCCAGCTCAGTGTTTGGCAGCACTGCTACCTGGAATCCACCTTCACCTGCTACGCCCCGCCCACACGAGCAGTCACAGGTGGGGATTCTAAAACCCGTCGCTGGGCAACGTCATTCATGCGTGCGGCACGTGCCCCGCCCACATTTCTGTAACCATTCCAACGCCGTTCTAAATTCTATTTCTGTTGATTTTTTTTCAATTACTGCATTAACAAGCAACGACTACAACGCCCCTCGGGACCCACTAGAGGTCACGTGCTGAAAGCCAGTCTCGCGCGCGCACCGAGAAGACGTCTGCGCGTTGAATAACCCACCTCTCCAGTTTGATTTCTCGCTATGACGTACGCATTCGGAGAGACCCGCCCTCTTCTTGTAGCCAATCAGCCTTCAGCTTGACCGGGGTTTGGCGGTTTGGCTCAGGAAGGAGGTGTCCGAGGGGCTGTGTGGTTGAATTTCAAGGAAGGAGACGGCGCAACGAGCAGGAGGAGGAGGAGTGGTGTGTATCCGCTTCTTGTACCCTCCATTGCTCGCCCTGTGGGCACAGGCCGGCCGCTGGCACCCCCGAGGCTGGACGAGCTGCATGAGGCGGGGGGAGGAGGAGGAAGCCTGACAGACATCACGGCTCTGCGCACCATGGTGTTCCTCAAGCTGCGGGAGCAGGTGAGACCGAGGCGGCCCAGGTTACCCTGCTGTGTGCCCGCCTGTCATTCAGGGGCCTGGCAGCCATGGCTCTGCGGTGTGCACATCACGTGACTTCCACTGACAACCTACCTGTGTGCCAAGGCAGCCCATGCATGCCTGATTGTCTGTGCCTAGAGATATGTGTACACATTGCTAAGCATACGCCATCTCACTGCTTGCTCATGCATTTATGGCACAGGTGGTTTTTAATAAGGAATTGTATTGCTTTTTTATTGGGTTCATCAAAATATATCATATGGGGGCTGGGCATTTATTTGTCATTGTGAGATTGTGTATAAGCTGCAATGAATATTTCTGTTTTGCTCATAACATAGGGTTGTCACTTGCTTTGTGTCTTCCCCTGGGCTTCATTCAAACCATTCAGTACACAGATGTGAATCTTTAAAATATTTATAGGAGCTTCTTCACACACAGCTTGGGTACAAAACATGTGCAGTGACCTGGCATATTATATGTTCTTGTTAAGCAAACTCTTGCAGGTCTTGTCCCTCCCCCAACTTTTAATTGGACAGCAGAAAGAGCACTCAGAACCCAATTTTTTCAAACTTGCCTACCTGTCTTTTGAAACTCACTACTTCCCACCATTACATATCTCCCCTCCATTACATATCTCCCCTCCTAGTGAGTTACTTCCCCCACCTACTAGATTGTAAGCACTTCGGGGCAGGGTCCTCTCCTCTTGTATCACTGTCTGTATATGTCTGTCATTTGTAATCACTATTTAATGTACAGTGCTGCGTAATATGTTGGTGCTATAGAAATTCTGTTTAATAATAATAATAATAATAATAATAATAATAATATTATTTGAAAGAGAAGCGGCAGACTGATGAGCTCTTCTTTCTTTCACTTTTCTGTCCACTATTATCAGATGAGCACTGCAGAAAGATTCAGTTGCCCTTTTGTGCTGCTTCTCTTGCCTGTAGTCTTTATTATTATTAATAAACAGGATTTATATAGCGCCAACATATTACGCAGCGCTGTAGATTATATAAGGGTTGCAGATGACAGACTAATACAGACAGTGACACAGGAGGAGGACCCTGCCCAGAAGAGCTTACAATCTAGTCTTAGCTCCTGTTTGTGGGAGGCTAAAACCAAGTCAATTTTAACTACGCAGCTTGCTTTATATAATACAGGATTTATATAACGCCAACATATTACGCAGCGCTGTACATTAAATAGGGGATGCAAATGACAGACAGATACAGACAGTGATACAGGAGGAGAGGACCCTGCCCCAAAGAGCTTACGATCTAGGAGATGTATTATTTAGTACAGAGCTGCATTAATCTGTGTTCTCATTCACTTAAACAGTAAATATAATCTAGTTTTATTACACTATTTGTGACATTTGCTCATTTTGGTGCTGAATTTGTTTATTTGTTAAACCTGTGTTGTGATCTTATTCATTTTTGTTCATAATAAGTGTCATGGTTCATATCATTGTGTGTTTTCCTATTGCTACAGAGCATTGATCCTAAAGAGAGCTTTGATTCTCTTTCCTATGACACTATGGGACTGTCTGCCTGTGGGCTTTGTGGAGTCATTGTCATTTACATAATATATGGTCACAGTGTATATAAATGTGTGTGAATATATGGTGGAGGCTGACACTCGGCATGCACCGCTGCCTCTTGGTAACGAGCGAGGCCATCTCACATTTATTTTAGGACAAACCGATGGGACAGAATTAGGTGAACGTGTCACTTTTTTTTTTATAGTGCTACATTGAAATACCATTCACCCTGTCTGTGTATTATAACCGGTTTAGGTCTGTTTGCATAAGCACACACATATGTGATTGTCTGCCCCTGGCCTTTTATACCTGTGCCAGGAGTATTGTCTGCAAACATAAAAGATTGAATGAATGCAGCATTATGTTTTCTCTGAATGTTATGTCACAGATGTAATCCAAATTCTTTCCCGTCCTCGGAGCAGGTTTCCGCTTTTTACCTATATTGTTTACAAGTGGCCAGTTGTACTTCCACTTTATTGCAGCAGAGCTACCGCCTCCCTCGGAGACCTGCCGGACTGTTTGCACCTCCATTATATACTGATGTGATTCATGGACATTTCATTGCTTTATATTTAGCTTCTCTGCTATGTAGGCAGCAGGCCCTCTCTCTAGTAGAAGCTGCTCAAGTTGTATGAAGTCTGATGCTGTGTGTTTGTGCACATTTCTTCTGTGGCTGCTCCGGGAACCATCTGTCAGAAAGTTGTTGTGTATCCATAGGTTTAACTGCTGCGCAAGTGCTTTTCTGCGCTCTACTAGGCAGATGCCAACAAATCCAAATATATGTTTATCCATTTTTTTTTTCTGTAGCTGCCATATAGTGTAGGTTGCATATTTATTGTAATAGTTCTATGCTCATACCAATTGTCTTTTTAATAGTCTAGGCCAGTGTTAAGCTGCGTACACACTTGCAATTTTTGTCGTTGGAAAGGATCTTTCACGATCCTTTCCAACGACAAGACGGAGCGGCACCCTGCTGCGCGCTCTCCCCTTCCCTTTCATTACGATCGGCTGTCGTCCATCGTCCGTGGATCCGGCAGGTTGGTCGTCTGGACGATGGACGACACCGACTGTACACACGGAAGATTTTCGCCCGATAATTGGCCGATGCCGATTATCGGGCCATAAAAATCTGTCGTGTGTACGTAGCTTTACTCAACCAGGGTTCCGTTGGACGCTAGTATTCCTCCAGAGGTTCTTTGAGCAATGAGAAATTGGTGCCTCCCATGTCAGTTTAACTGATGTAACTTAATATTATATTTTAACTTTCTGTAAGGGTGACATTCTTCCCACTGGCCAGTAATGTAAGAGGCATTCTTACTATTGACCACCAGATGAATGTACTGTAAGCTTTGGGCTTAGTCATTATAGCAGGGATTGCTTAAAGCGTACCTAAACTCAGAAATTTCCTTTTTACATAAAGCTTTTTTTATTTAAATAGCAAGTTTTTTTTTTTTTTTTTTTTTTTTTTTTACATCCTACGTCACCCGATCTTGTGCCTGGGTCGGGTGACGTAGGATGAAGAGACGAAGATGGCGGCGCCCGGAGCGCTAGCTCTGAGACGGATGCCAGGACGACGTTGAACCCGATGCAAGACATCGCCGGATGGATCGAACTGCCCTGCGGGATTGAAGGTAAGTGTATTTTTTGGGGGGAGTTTTCAGTTTAGTTATTCTTTAAGACCCAAACAATTTTTTTCAAGGTGTTCCCCTATGTTAAAAGGGTTGAGAAAAGTTAGCATAGACACTCTGGATGCAGTATAACACTAATAGGTTATTAGAGGTTAAAGATGTATTTTACATTAAAATTTTACTTAAGTCGTGAGATCATAGCTAGCGGTAATAGCTGACTGGGTGCTTATCATGGCTTTCAGAAAACACCACAGTACCCTGAGTGGATTCCTGATATAAGCAATGGGTTAGCTCTTGGGAGCAGTTAAGCAAATATTAAAATTCTTTGGATGTCAATCTGGGCATTCCTAGGAATGGTGCATTTACATGCCTCTGCTAATGCCAACATTTGATGTTGAGCTTCCATGCTGGAAGTACTGAAATTTAATGAACGAAATGGGTAGACTAGGAAGAGAAGAGTCCAGCTCAGTCTGGCCAGAAAAGTTTACAAAAAGTAGAGAAATCGCCTAAAATATTTATTCACAACTGCAGCAATTCTTTTGTTTGCATAAGGTACATAAAAACATACAAAAAAAGAAAGAAAAGGCAAAACATCCAGATCATAATTGGGCCACCAGTAATAAACTTTGCAACTATTTTTCGCCGTATAAGACGCATCCAATTTTAAAGGAGGAAAATCCAGAAAAAAAAGATTCTGAAAGATTATTCCCCTTCTGATCGCTTTACAGACAGGAGAAGACACGTGCTGCTGCCAGAGAGAAGAGGAGACAGACGCTCCATGCAGCCAGAGACACACGCAGGATCAGGTATCGGGTGAGTATATTATTTTATTTATTTTATCACACCTTTGTCGTATAGGACGCACTAACTTTCCCCCCCCCAGTTTTGGGGAAGAAAAAGTGCGTCTTATACTGCAAAAAATACGGTATATCTTGTGTCATGAATCGTTTACAATGTGCCCAACTGAGAAAGTTAAATTGTGTTGCCATACAGAGACTGTAGAAACAATGTACCAATACTGCACCTCTCTGGGAATTCCATTACAAGGGTGCATTCTCACATCTGCTTTTTAGCAAGCATTTAAAATCTATGAAGACACACGACACAACACACAATAAGCGCTGGTACTGGAATTGTTCTCATCTTGTTTTAATTTTTTTTAAATAGTAGGTTGGGTTGAAAAAAGACATAGGTTCATTAGGTGCAGCTACTAGGGAAATAAACATATCCCAGATATAAAACCCTATAAGTCATGGTCCAGAGGAAGGCAAAAAAACCCTGGTACTATTTGCTTCAACGGAAAGAAATTTCCTTTCCGAGTCCATGAGGCAATCGGATGTTCCCTGGATCAACAGTCACTGTTTTTTTTTCTTTAAATCCCAGGTATATTCAGTGCTTCTAGAAAAAACATTCAGCTTTTTCTAAAAGCAATCTATAGTAGTTGCTGAAACTACTTCCACATTTTCACAGACCTTATAGTGAAGAATCCCTTCCTTATCCGGAGCTTAAACTTTTCCTCCAGACGCAGAGACTGCCCTCTTGTTCTTTCTAATGATCCCAAAGTGAAAAATGGGAAAGAGAGTTCTCTATATGAACCGTTTATATATTTATACAGGGTGATCATATCCCCCATTATACGTCTCTTCTCAAGGAAGAATAGATTCAGTTCAGCTAATCTCTCTTCATAGCTGAGCTCCTCCATTCCTTTTATTAGTTTAGTTGCCCTTCTCTGCACTCTCTCCAATTCCACAATGTCCTTTTTGTGAACTGGTGACCAGAACTGGGCTGCATATTCCAGATGTGGTCTGACCAATGCTTTGTACAGGGGCAGGATTATGTCTCCATCTCTGCCTTCTATTTCTCTTTTAATACAAGAAAGTCTTTTACTAGCTTTAGATATTGCAGCTTGGCATTGCATGCTGTTATTAGGTATATGATCTACCGGAACCCCTAGATCCTTTTCCATTTCTGACCCCCACGGCTGTATTCCCCCTAGACAGTATTAAACATGCATGTTGTTAGCTCCCAAGTGCATAACTTTACATTTATCTATATTAAATGTCATTTACCACTTGGCCCCTATTCAAACAGTACATCCGGGTCTGCCTTTAGATTATAGACATCTTGTATGGATTTATTTCCATTACATAGTTTGGTGTCATCTGCAAACACAGAAACGCATCAAATCCCAAACTATATCATTTATTAAAATGTTAAACGGTGTATTTAGTTTGTAAATGGGAATTACATTAAAATAGATAATGCTTATCAGATTAATGCCTAAGCTCTCCAAGAGAATAGGGTGATTCCTGTAGTCCAATTAGCTAATAGTGTCTGCTGTTCAATTAGCAAAGTAAGATTGGGTAAAGTGTGTTTGTATAGAATTGTCCTGGTAAATATTGTCAAGAGCCAGTGTTTGGAAATTCAACATTTTGAAGTTGTCACCAGAATAAGAAGTTATGAGATCCTGTTCCAGTAACAACTTTCTAAACGGAGGTTTGCCTTGCGTTGTGATTTCCTGTTATATCTGTTACTGGAAATGAATTGAAATTTCATCTTCCTAACCATTTTTTTACCTTTTCTTACAAAATCAAAGGCTTTGTCTGCACCTTTTATGTAAACTTTTTAGTAATGCGAGTCTCATGTTATGAGAAATAATCTAGTACTGCAGCTTTTCTGTTACTTTTTATATTTTCTAATTGTTTACACTTTAGTGTAATTGGGGTGGATCGGGGTTTATTGAGGTGATTATGATGACAGGGCAGTTATCTCTGCTTTTCTTTCTTTTCTCTTTTTACAGCTTTTGATTAGACTGCTGACAAACATTGTGTCCCTAGGGCTGTTGTATATTTGCCTTAACCCTTTTAAAGTAAACCAATAATTTAAGGAATTATATAACAAGTTGAGCAGATGATTATAAAACTTAATTTTTTTTTTTTACTTTATACAGGTTGCTTATAATTTTGTAAGTAAAACAAAACGGACTCTTATCCATGATAACTATTCTGATATTCCCTACAATATTTGCAGTGTAGTATATGTAAATAAAACACAGAACTCAAGATGGAAAAAGAACAATCCTCCTTCCAAATGATTTCATAATCGAGGTCTAAGTTGTTTGTATTACCTGTGTTGTGGTTTGGTTGAATTGCTGGCTATCAGCCACTGTGTGATTGTTGGATGTCTTAGGTATGACACATTTCTTTCATCGCCTCATTTGAACCCGTTCTGGACTAAAAAGTGTCTAAATCAGTAATAATGTTAAAAGTCAGATACCTTTTGTCTGCAGGTGGGAGGGTGGTTAATATTACAACCTTGGCCTACAATCCTAAAGCCTGTATGGTGATTCATTTAGACTCCAATCACAGATCATTTGTACTTTTACCTCACAGCTAATATTGCAAGGATTATTAATGGTTCATGCATGAATTGTTTGTTTAACTTTGGTGAGGAGTAACATGTAATGGATTTTTTTCTGTTGTAGTAAAGTAGATATAAATCCAATCACTAAAATTAAATGAAATTATTAGCACATTGTAATTTCAAGCCATTTTCAGTTTTTTTTAAATTGACAGCTTTCTTTGAAAAGGCAGCTGCTGATCCTTATTCAGGCACTTTATGGGGACACAATGTTCTGTCCCCATTTACCAATTGCTTATCTGCGTTGTCACCCAATTACCTGCTTCTATTTGAGACTCTAAACAGTTCTGCTGACACTCGTTGAGCAGACATGTTTCTGTTAGCAGCCGGAAGCTCGTCCTGAGCAATGATTTCCAACTCCTACGAGGCTGCAAAGTGGCTAGAAGAGTTCAGATTAAAATTGTTTGGCTTTTACTTTAGCAAACTAATGTCTTCTAGTTGGCTTTACATTTTTTAAGTGGTATAATTGCATGTGCAGCTTATCAGTCAATCAATTTTTTGTTAAATTTCCTTGCACACAGTTGGGTGTTCTTTGAAAAGATAATTTTACTGCAATCACTAAGCTGAGTGATATATTCCTGTGAATAGCCTAAATTCTTACTCCCCTCTCCCTCCCTCCAGCTATTTGTCTGTAATATAGATATATTTGTTTTCTAACATTGTATTTGTGCTTAGATGCCCAGCTTCACTGCTAAAAGAAAAAGTTTAAAACATATTTCATGTATCTGTATTTGCATTGGGTTAAAGTTTTCAAAGTCTGTGCATGAACGATTGGCCTGTTAATGACTGAGTGGGTTAACTTTAGACCCAACTTTATTTGTTTAGGAAACATTCTGGCTACCTACAGTATTTTGTTTTTTTAATAATATTATCTAAAATGTACTACCAGCTTCTTTAATCCTGGAGCTTCTTCAGCTTGCATGTTTGGCTTCCTCAGACCTGTATGTTTTGTGCAAACAGATGTAGTGATATAACTACAACATGAGTTGGTTATCTTTGAGTACTATAAAAAAAAAAGGCGAAGATCAGTGGAAAAATATGTTCAGCTTTTATTTTTAATGTTCATGCTTGCTAAAAAAAAAAATAAATGGTTTTGCTTTCTGTGCATGTTATGACAAATCTTTTTTGACAAAGAATATGGTTTTACATTTACAATGGGACATTATCTTGGCATCTGAAAGTGAAATGAACATAGTGAGCCTTAAGCTAGGTACACACGTGCAATCATTGTAACTAGAAAACAAACGACTAATGACAGATTATGACGATTATGCACGATTATTTTAAACGCTCGTATTGTGCACAGTTCTGTACACGCTGTAACGATACAATTGTTCTATTATATTCCACCAATAGTGTACACACGGTTGATGCGATGCAGGAAGTGACATGTAAAGGAAAAAGTGTACTGCAGAACCATCCTCAAACACTGAAGGACCGTACACACAATAGATTGTGAACAGTCGTCACCCAATCAGATCCGCCGGGACGGTAGTTCGTGTCCAGCGACAATCCTCGTTCATCGGCGTCGTTGTGAATTTTTTTTAATTTAACGAATATTGGACGAGCGGTCGTTAGTCGTTCATTTCCAACGATAATTATTGCACGTGTGTACGCAGCCTAAGTCCGTCCAAGAACATGATTCTGCCTCAACCATATATATAAGGATTCATAATTTTCTATGTAATTTTCAGGATAAAGAAACAGTGTCTCTTTTCTAGAATTAGATAGGTAGATGTGTTTCTATAAGTTTTCTTGCATAAACACTAAATATTTAGTTTAAAAAAGTTTATCTTCGGCCATTTTTTTTTAGGTTAGAAAGGAGTTTTAAGCTGCGTACACACTTCCAATTTTTATCGTTCAAAATGAACGACGAACGATCGATTGGGCAAAAATCATTCGTAAAAAAAGTTAACCAACGACGCCGACGAACGAGGAAAGTCGTTGGAAATGAACGACCGGACCGGCGGATTGGACGACGATCGTTGACCATCGTTCGTGTGTACGATCGTTCATTGATCGTCCATGGTCTGAGCATGCGTGATGAACGAACGTTCCTGTGGTGCACGTAACTTCCTGTATCGTTCAAACGATCGCATCTATTGTGTGTACAATATCTACGAACGATCGTGTCGTTATCTGTATGTACAGGATCGGTGCTATACGATCGTTCGCAGATATCGTGCAGGATCGTTCGTCGTTCGTTTACCAACGATAATAATTGGAAGTGTGTACGTAGCTTTAGAACTCCTGACAAGTGTTAAATGTTATCTGGGGCATCATTTTCCTTTTGCTTCCTGTTCTGGTGAGACCAATGTATCTGGCAATAGTGAGGGTAAATAATAAACAGTCAAACATTCCACAACACCAGATGACAGCTTCCAGTGTTCCCCCTCACCTAACTGCATTTCATTAAGTGTTACTTCTGTATGTGTTAAAAAAAGGAGCGCTTTCTTCATTTTCTGTTTTGTAAAACTGTCCTAAGAATAGGAAGTGAGCATAAATTTCTTTAACTGTTTCAGGCATCAGTAAAACATAATAACACGGGTTCTAATCTTTTCCCACCCTTTACAAAACTGAAGAAAATAAGTTTGACTATAGATGAACTGGATACAGTTTTAAGGTATTTTTTTTTTCATCACAATAATTAGTTAATCACATTTGGGTTTATTCAAGAAACCACAAAACAGTATAAACATGGGGATAAGAACAGGTAGGTAAACAAACTATGCATGTTACATCACGCCAAAAAACAAAAAAAAATAAATAAAAATTCCAAAACAAAAATACCAAATGAGCAAGCACGTCTAGTAACAATGAAAGCAAACATAGTGGTATCCATTTACAGAAAGCTCACTTGTAAGTGTATATAGGAAAGGAGAACTTAAGATAAATGTAGGTGTATTGGACTCGTCCAGGTAGTGTTTTGTTAAGGCAATCTTGTACAACTAGTGTACTTAAAATTTCAAAAGCGTGATCTCCTGTACTTTGCAAAGCCACAAGTGAATAGGGGAGTTCATCTGTACATTGCCAAAATAGCAGGACACAGGATCTAGCTGACAATGTCTGATTGATGTCCGTACAGTTTCCTAAAATGTTTAAAAAATTGGGCAGGTCCAGAAAATTTGTAGAATTATGCCCAGTTTTTTTTCTGACATCAATAAATATCTGGTACTGTTGGAAGATATCAGTGTTTCTTGACTGGGGTTCTGTGAAACCCAAGGGTTCCTCCAGAGGTTGCTTAGGGGTTTGTTGAGCATTGAACTTTTTTGTGTTTTCTAAGTCAGCTGAAAATAATTGGTGTCAGTTAAACTATGTCTAAGGTTGATAGCTCTTGGAAGCATTCTTCGTACTTATCACCACACTAATGTGCTGTGGATGTAGTAATTATAGGAGAGGTTCTCCAAAGACCTAAAGGTTTTTTTTAAGGGCTGCCCATTTAATAAGGTAAAATAAAATCCTAGTGTAGACGCCTTGGGGTTCTGTGCCAACACCAGTTTGTTGTAACCCAATTCTTGAAACCTTTTACTTATTGAAGATTTATGGGTGAGTAGCAGAATCCTGTCTCTTTAGGATGGAAGGAGATCTTTTTAAAGAGATACTAAAAAAAAAAATACACTTACCTTCAATCATGTAGGGCAGACCGATCGCTCCGCTGGTGTCCTGCATCAGGTACCGCCATTCGTCCTGGAGCCAGTGCTTTAAGTTCAGGCAAATAACAGTTTTGCTTTGGCTAGAATGATCATGAACTTGCAAATCAGAGTACATTAATGATTGATTGTTCATGGTGTGTTTTGTTTCGCATCATCTTTAACTCCAAAACAATCGACATATTCCAGAAAAGTTAGTTTAGTCTGATTCAGTAAATATTCTGACTGGTGCAATTTTTTAATTAAGATAAATTTGATTAAACCATCCTTAAATATGGTTACAGAAAAGAAATGATTATAAACAGGAATTGTATAATTACATGTATAGTAGTAAAACTATTCAAATTACTGATGTGAATTTATGGAATTTGGAATATTGGTAGATGATCTTGTATTCTCTCAATGACGAGTGTCTTTAAATGATCTGTGTATGGTTATTTCTGGACTATTTCATGAATAATCATTGTTTCCCTGTGGGTTGAATCTCCTCATTGGTGAGAGAGACAACAATAGGAACTTGACAAAAGCTCTAACCTCTACCTCCTTTATCAAATGTTCATAAATCTGATTGCCGTTTTTTTTAAGGCAGGCATTGGAATTAATGCCCCATACTCGGCAAGCGGGGTAATCTGAAACATTTCCTTCATTGTTACCTTCCTTCAGGCAGCTTCCCTCACCGCCACACTGTTCTGAACTTCTGGTCTGAGGCTCACACATCAGGGTGCTCATGTGAGCCTTGGACCACTTGCTGAGCGCAGGCGTTAAGTATGTGCATACTTGCTGGGGATGGCTGCACTATACCATTGTGAGATCCATATTGAGCTAGTGTAGCCACTTTTTACATAGGAATTGTGGGTGCAATCTGTGAAAGAACTTTATTACAGAATGACAAAGCAGGGCTTTCCTCCTAAATGCCTATATGCAAAGGGGAAAACGCAGTGTATTTTTTTTCCCCTTAAAGTTTATTGTTCCTTTTGGTTTTTCAGCAATAGTACTGCACAGTAGCTTTTGTTGGATGACGCCATACATTTATATACAGAAGTACAGATCGATGACTTCTGCTGGACTTTTGCTTTAGATGATCACAAACCTATATCTTGGGTGTTGAATCTAGGGTCTGGAAAGATTTCTTTCCATTTAGATACACTACCTTATAATTCCTGTTTTGCCCACCCTTTGACAAGAAGTTAAGCAAATCTCCTCAATGAGGCACAGACAAAAAATGTTTAGAAAATCTTACAGGTTGTGCTGATAAAGATACAAAATTTGTATGCATTACCTACAAACAATGACTTTGAACTTGGCACACATTTCACTCGTGTAACACAAAAGTCTTTTGTCATTACAGGAATATTCCCCAAAAACTGTTAAGTTATATACACATACCAGTAATATAAACTTGATGTTTTGTTAACCTGCAGATGCAGGTTCAGACTCTTGAAGTGCTTGAATATTCAATAATATATCATTATGAAACAAGAAAAGATAGTTACATATATAATTTTTTTAAAAGAGAGAAAGAGAATCTTTACCTATTGTCTGTGATTTATAAAGCAACTTTAAGATGAAGGTAACTTTTCATGTTTCTGAATTTTTACTACCTGAATATACCATACCAGAGATTTGTAACAGTGTGTCCCCCATTTGAAAGGTTTCCCCCAAAGCTTGTCTTGGTCCATGTTTTAATGTTTTTTTGTTTATCTAAATCCAATTTTTCAAAAAAATTTTTGGATTTTGAAGGACAGAGTTAGCAAAATGTTCTATCTTTCTATCAATTTTCCTGAAGATATTGGAGATATTCACCTGCTCTGTTTGACCAAATAACTATTGTCATGTTTGTTTATATATTTGTGTGAATGGAACATTCTATTCCGCTAATTATAGATCCAGTTTCTGTACTAACAAAACACAAAAAATTTAATCTGCAAAATAAAGGAAAACCATATTAGTGTTGTGCTGGATATTTACTGCAGAGGCACAATCGTTTTTTTTTTTTTTTTGCAGTATGTGGCACACAGCCAAACAATACACACGCGTCATTTCATAGTTTAAGTGTAATGTTTGAAACTTGAGGCAAATCTCCATGTTCATAATACTGCACGCCCAAGGCATTCCAGGTGAGAACTAGGAGTGCGAAAACTTAGAAAACAGATTCTTTAGATAAGGAACCTTTATTTCATATGGCACCATAAGCTGAAAGGGTAAAATATATTCTGGTATTCATTATGTTTGGGCACAATTACCTGAATGTTAATTACACGTACCTGGAAATTTGTAACTCTCAAGATCTATTCACTTACATTTTAAACGGCTTAACTGACAAGAAATAATTGCATTTATATGAAAATGTTACTCCAGTGAAACTAAATACTCAAAGTAAACATATATGTGATCATGTTTGAATTGGTGTAAATGCAATGTGGTTGCATTTTTATGATCATGGGATATGTGTAGGATATGTATATCCTTAGGATGCAAATAAGATTGACCAGAAATGAATTTGTTAGTATAATAAAGAATGCCCTTTATTGGGACAGTGAAAAAAGTATTTGTGAATTTGGGATTTCTTAATGCCCGCCCCTTCCCTGATGATCTTGCAGGTCATAAACATTATGTATGTACAGCACCATTTTTATTTTTATTTTTTGCAAATGATAACAATTGATTAGTTTTTCTAGGGGTGATCCAGGAGGATCCCTGTTCCAAGAGGCGGTGGCAGAAGGTGGTCTATTTTTTTCACTTTTTAAGATTGGCATGTGGGAATTTTGCTTCATTATTTATTATGCAGGACAAGTCATGGTAACTGGTCCTGCAATGTGTATGATTGATGTTGGTAAACAAGGCAGCAATTGGACCTGTTGGAAACCAGTCAGGAAGAGTGGCTCCATGGAAAATGTATCTGTAGTCAGTCAGTTTAAAGCAAGCTGGCAGCAAATTGCAGTGGCAGGCACCTCCAGCTTTCACAATTTTGCCAGAGTCCTAGACAGCAAACTATCGGAGTATTTGAGGTCGCCATAGAGAATAAACATAGTACAATGCATTAAAAAAGATATGTGATAGGACGTTGTAGTGCAGTGTTCTCCCCAGCCCATTCAACCGGGGGCGCCGCCCTGCACATTTTAGTAACCAGCCAAAAACTACTGTTTGGTCACAATACAGGTCCCAGCAGCCAGCTTAAAAGAATAATGTAGTCAATTCGAATTTCAAACATGAGCAGTTAAAGGCCGAGTTTTATTGTTGGAAGCAGTCCAGGTGAACTTGACCTAATTATCCCAATTTTGATAACTTTCTATGTATAAAAGAATGATCTCTTCCCTGGTTAATTAGGCTAAAGAGCTTTTAGTGTAAAATCCCTGTGCCTTTCACAAAGGGACTCTATTTACAAAGTAGAGCTTTTTGTACCCTTGGCTTGTTTGATAACCCAATCCTGGGTGTTTTTATTATTGGTGCTTTAAGTTGTGGCAAGAGCTTTCTGCTGCACTCATCTAGCACTTAGTTTGCTAGATTTGAAACCTTTTTGTAGTGCTTACTGTAACAAATATCACCAGCAAAAGATAGATTACAGGTAATTTGTGCTAAAGGTCTCTAGAAAACCTAGAAGTGCTTTGCATTCTGTTGGGAATAATGTCATGCACCGAAAAAAAAAAAAATCTTAATTTCCGTTGTATGTGGATAGTGGTCCTGTTGTCCTTTATGTGAACTTTGCTTCCTTTTAAAGATCTCAAGATTTGGTCTTAAAAATAGCTGTTTTTCCATTTCATTGAAAATTTTTAACATTTTAATGTCTTGTGGTTAATGTATGTTGTGTATGTATATAGATATAGAGAGAAACAGTTTACCTTTTCACTTCTTCTTTTGCCTATTTGTTAAATGTACACTTGTGACCTGAAAATTAGTTACAGTATACCAAAACTGTATGTTTTTGTTTTTTTAGTCAGCCCTACAGACATTGTCACTCTCTAGAGCAGGGGTCGGCAATCTTTTTGGATTACTAGGCTATTTCAGGAGGTCAAGAAGTCACACTAGGACAGAAGAAACAAGGTGTCCAAGAAAAGGTTTTTTCCAACCGTGACTGGAAGTGAGCAGCCTCAATCTTCTGCCCATCCCGGGGTGTAGTCTCTGTACGTTTGTGCCTGCTTGAAAGTGCTGTTGGTGTCGTTGCACACTAAACACAGGGCTTTGTTGCCACGTTAGACGAAGAATAATTCCTCAGTCCATTTGGGGTTGAAGACATGACGTTCGAGGTCCACCGGGAGACTGGTAGCTGCGCGTTGCTTCTGCTCTTTAGGCATAGTAATTGGGGTTATTGTGCGGGAATTCAATGATGTCGCCGGAACTCTCGAAAATTCAATTAGGCCGGATCCAACAGTAAATAACTAGGGGGGCGTTGGGCTGGACTCGAATTCTGGCTAGGCCAGAAATTGCCTACCTCTGCTCTAGAGGGCTTTAGCAAAACTGTTATGCGCTATGGAGCTCCCCAATTTAAATTGTTAAAAATCCTATTAAAAGCCTGCCTGATCTCATTTCGTCAATTTGTATATTGTGCCTTTTCTTCAACAATATATTTGTCAGTGAATCTTGATCCGGCACTATTCTTGAATACTATTCTTGAATTGAGCAAGGAGAAAGGAGAATATATTGTTTTGAAAAAGGAGACCAGCAAAGCACAACTTTCCCTTCCCTCCTCCTATCCTAACTGAAGCTACAACTTAATACAGCTGACCCAGTGCCATCTCAGAAGTGGAAAGAATGTTTGTATAGCCGGGCCCTTGGCAGCACTGTAACTGTCAAGACTTGTGATGGCCTCAGTTGACACTTGACCTTGCAAAAAAAAAAAAAAAAAATGTGACCTAGCGTGTCTATATAAAGAGTATGGACTTCTCCATGTCAAAATGTACCTGCACAGGATCACTACGAGCAAGGTTTCATTTCATTTATTTATTTTTTAGACCTCCCCAGACTTTAGGTGTGCTTTTAGGTATGCTTAGAAATATTTTGGTATTAGGTCACCATTGTCACCTGGATTTATCTTAGGAGTCCTCTGAGTTGCTAAGAGCAATAGAAATACAGCAGTACCTCGGTATAAGTCCGCTTTGGTATAAGTCCCGTTTGAACACGAAAAATTTGGCATGGTATACAACTTTTTTGCTTGAACGTGTATGGGTCATAATGAGTCATAACGAGTCATAACACACGCGCTACCCTTATTTACCTCTCTCGAGACAAAGCCACGACTGCCCTTGTGCGTCAGTACGCCAGTAGCCACCATTCAGTGAACAACCCGCGCTATAACTCTCTGTGAATTACATACATCTTCTTCTCCCTTCTCAGCACCATCCTAGTAGGCACTCTTCTCAGCAAGGTAAAAATGAGGGTAAATTTTCATTTTTGAATCCAATTGCTTTTGTATTTATGTATTTTAGTATTAGGCATGTTTACATTTATTTCTACAGCCCCATCAATGTGTAAAATGCCAATAACAATAGGATTTTTTTCCATGGGAAAGGATTATTCATTTTCCTATTATTTCTTATGGGAAAAACTTGTTTGGTATAAGTCCAAGGATCTGGAACGGTGTAAGGACTTATACTAAGGTACCACTGTATAGGGAAAATTTTCCAATGGGGAAACTTGTTCCTGAGAAAACTGTCAAAGGCAGATACCCTCACATTGGGAAGATATTTTCTCGTTTCCAGTTGAGTCTACCAGACAGGAAGTGAACAGAAATCTCCCTGAGACAGAAATGGTAGGAAAAAAAACAGATTTTTTTTTTTTAACCTAGCCCTACTCTGATCAGAATAGGGAAGAAAGTTTGCTAGGCAGGAGTGGTACATTCTAAATGTATTTGAAGCAATGGATAAATTAGGAGCACAGGATACTAGGCAGGCTATGATATGCTCAGTTACAGTAGTTTGTTCTTTCTCCTTCCAAAACTAACAGATTTCGTACATGCTGTTTAATGTTAATGTTGGACACTATTTTGGCCGTTGTCCAGATAGTCTGTTTTTGTAGTACAGTAGGAAGCCCTATTGTCAACAGTGCAATAGAATGACAACTTCCTATTAGATGATCTTAGTCTTATCCGCACATGAAATAATTTAGACCTCTGGTTAGTATCAATGCTAGTTCTAATCTAGTAATCTAGTTACATCCTTAGTACACCGTGTAGGTTTATAATCTACAATCTCAGATTTTGTAGAAGTCTGCAATTGTTTTTAAAGAGGTAATAGTATATGTGCATGAGAATTTCATGATGCAGTGTAGTGTATGCAGTTATGTAAATTTTAACGATAATATTTGCTAAATGTGTTTGTGTTTATAAAGGTCTGAAACTCCTAGGTGAGTTTCTAATAACAGGGTTTACCCACTCATGGGTTTCCTTTCATTGCATTGCTAATGCCCTTGACAAATAGGGGGAGAAAAAAAGGAATCCAGCACTGTAGGACCACATAGGTTGGGCAACCCTGATCTAGATCTGTTTCTCATAAAGTCCGCACTGCCTATTTTTTTTTTTTTTTTAAACCGAAAGACCAAAATACTTGCACCTTGCAATCAAAGGAATTGGTAAACTTCCTGAGAACCTGAAACCCAGCATGTGGAGTGTAGGAATGAGGAGTATGTTACATACAGAGTTCAGAAGCCAGGAGTAAAACTGCAGAGAACTGGAGTGTTTAACATATATTGTAACAAGGGTCAGGAGTAGTATATAATGTACACTGTGCAAGGACTAGAAGTATAATGAACTACATACCCTCTAATTCATTCCACCAATCCTATCCATAGAATAGTAATTGTAAAGTGAGTGATATATCCCATATCTGAATTGTTTGAGATTTAAGACTTGACAAACCAGGCCCAATCCACTAATTTTTGCTGTTCTAATATGTTTTAGGGTCCAAAGATTTACCTGAATGTGTGACCTCATTCTGTGGTTGCCATAATCTGCATGGGCCCAACTGCACTTTAACATACCGTGTTTCCCCGATGATAAGGCATCCCCATCAAATAAGCCACCCCCCGATTTTTGCTCAAACAATTAAAATAAAGCACC